>NW_026249804.1:0-124939 GCF_019703515.2 Myxocyprinus asiaticus
GGACCTGGGCGGATTCCAGCGAAGTGAATCGTGCAGCCGAGTCGGACGGTCCGGACCAGCCCTCGCGACGGACTGGAAAGCGCAAGCCATGCACCTGAGTTCCGCGCAAGGGGGACCAAAGGGACAACGTCATCAGATGTACCGGCGGGTGGGGCCTCGCGGCGGGGCGGAGCTTGAGGTGCCACACCACATCGTGGCCGTGCTGAGTCCGAGGACATCGAAGCACTTACCTGGCTCCTTGTGACCACCCCCGGAACAGCCTGGGACGGGGGAGGAAGAGGCCTGTCCTCATGACCCGTGGAGACTGTCACACCGGGGGCGGATTTGTGCCACAGCTGGGCGCTCAGGGCGGGAGACCGCCGCTGGAGCGCCAACCTGCCAAATGGAGTGGTGGACGGTGGTCGTGATGCCAGCCGTACACACCGAATATGTGACCCAGGGAACAAGGAAACCACTCTTGCGGAGCTCTTGAGTACTGCAGCCACTTGGGCATGCAGCACAATTAAATGCAAAAGGTAACAAAAAGAAGATCTGCTTACCAGCTCCAGAGCAGCGGGTTTCGTTGTCCCTGGGTCGCCCGTCTCAGGGTTGCTTCGAAGACCTCCGTGGGTTCTTCGGTGCCGGCTGTGAGACAGGTGGCGTCGGCTTCCTGCAGTGGGCTCCACGCCGGGGCCGGGCCGGAGGGGCGGGCTGCGGCGGAGCCGGTGCAGTCACCGCAGGGGGACGCCCTCGGCGATGAGTAGATGGGGGGATCTTGAGCCATGCCGGGGCAGGACAAGCCGGCTAGCATCCATCTACTGCTCTACCATCGAGAACTGCTGGGCAAAGTCCTCGACAGTGTCGCCGAATAGGCCCGCCTGGAAAATGGGGGCAGCAAGGAATCGTGTCCTGTCGGCCTCACCCATCTCGACCAGGTTGAGCCAAAGGTGGTGCTCCTGGACCACTAGTGTGGCCATCGTCCGCCCGGGAGACCGCGCCGTGACCTCCGTCGCTCGGAGAGCGAGGTCGGTCGCCTAGCGCAGTTCCTGCATCAATCCCGGGGTGGAACTACCCTCGTGCAGTTCCTTAGCGCCTTGGCGGACTTGCAGGAGTGCCATGGCATGCAGGGCGGAGGCGGCTTGTCCAGCAGCGCCGTAGGCTTTGACCGTCAGAGACGGCGTAAACCTACAGGCCTTGGATGGGGGCTTTGGGCACCCACGCCAGGTGGCGGCGCTCTGCGGGCATAGGTGCACCGCGAGCGCCTTTATCCACCGGGGGATTGCCGAATAACCCTTGGCCGCCCCACCATCGAGGGTAGTGAGAGCAGGGAAGCTGAAAAGATCGGGACCGGGCAGTAAAAGGTGCCTCCCGTGATCTTGTCAGCTCTTTATGCACTTCCGGGAAGAAAGGAACGGGGCGGGGCGTGGCTTTGAGCGGCGCCGCGAGCCCAGGAACCAATCACAGAGCCGCGAGGGTTCAGGGAAGAGCGGTGAAATCCACTCTAACCGACGCTCGTGGCTGTCCGGGAAAGCATGTCGTCATCTCCGCGTCAGCCAAGGCTTCCGACTGGACGAGCCCGCTCTCCGATGCTGCGCTCGAGAGCTCATCACTTTCGCGGGCTCCGAATAAGTGGTCGAACTCGCCGTGAGACGAGCCGGCGGACTCACCCGGAAGCCCGATCGGGGCAGACGAGCGTGCTGGGGAATGGGAGTTCCGCGGGGGGATACCCGGCGGAGGCGGTCCCATTGGGGTCCCCAAATCGCCCCCAGTGCTAGCCGCGCTGGCCTCAAACCCGTGGGTAAAAGGACCGAGGCGGGAGCCTCTGGGGTGGCTCGCTTCTTTACGAAGGCGAGCCGCGACCGCAACATTGCCATGGACACATTCTCGCAATGAGAATGTGACCATCCACGAACGCTGTCTCCGCGTGAGCAGTGCCCAGACACGAAAGACAGTGATCGTGACCGTTAGAAGGCGAGAGATAACGAGCACAACCAGGAATAACACACAATCGGAAAAGCATCTTTAAAAAGACGCGTCTTTAAAAAGACGTTCCGTGTGTGCGCTCTTTTAGAGAAATATATACTCTTTTAGAGGGGAAAAATGCTCTTTCAGAAAATATACTCTCTAGTTTTTCTGCCGAAGCGCCCAGGGGCGTTCTCTGCAGTGCACCAGTGCAGAGGAGGGAGAAGCCGCTGAAATGCGCCGTCAGATCCAGCAGGTGAATGAACAGTAGTATTCAGCTCAATGAGCACGACCGTTCGGCTCCGAAGAGAAAATCTGAATGAGTGGTTGCATACCAGCTCCTTTTATACCCGTATGTTCGGGGGAGTGGCATGCAAATACCACTCGCCAATTTTCATTGGCCTTTTATCAAAGACCAGAGGTGTCTCGGGCTCCCAAGAGTGACCCCTAGTGTCACTACATCGACACCAACGTCGAGTGAGTGACAGATAGGGAACAGAGATATTTAGAATAATATTTTAGCTCTGTAGGTCCTGACAATGCAAATTTTGAAGCTCTAAAAGGCACCTAAATGCAGCATAAAAGTAATCCATATTTCTCCTGTAACACCTGTAACTTTTGCCTTAGCGGCCACCAGAGGTTGCTAGGAGTTAAGTGGCTTTTACTTTGAAGTTTTGTGTTTACCTTCTTGTGTCTCTGTTCCTGGTTCTTGCCCTGATTGTTCCCAGCTGTATCTCGTTTACCTTGTTTGCCCCAGTGTACATAATGCCCTTGTGTTTGTAGTCTTTGTCAGTTGTTACTCCTGTTAACCCTTATGGATGTAATGTTTGTTCTGTTCCCAAGTTTTGGATTTGTTTTGTTCCTGTGTTTTTCTAGTTTTTTATCTGGACTCATTTTGTTATTAAATATAAGCTGCATTTAGATCCTAGTCTCTTGACTTCTTCCTGCAATCGTTACAGAACAATTGACCATCACTATGGATCTACCGGCTTTGCAACTGCTGTCTCTCAAACAGGGAGACTTTACCATTGAGCAGTAAACTGAGCGTTTCTGCAGTCTCGCCCAGGATTTTAATTGGGGAGATATTTGTTTCAAGGACATCTACCGTTTTGGAGCCGGTGAAGTCCTGCCTGCCTAGAGGCAAGTGTGAACTCTCTTCAGTAGAATTCATTGACTATGCTTTGAAGCTCACATTCTCCCCTTACACTGTGGGGTATGGTGGAAACCCCGTGCTGCTGCCAACGCCCACGCCTGCCACGGTCCATGAGCCAGCACCCACGCCTGCCACGGTCCACGAGCCAGCGCTCATGCCTGCCATGGTCCACAAGCCAGCGCCCACGCATGCCACGGTTGACTATTCAGCGCCCAAGACTGCCATGGTCGACGAGCCAGTTCCTGAAGTCTCGTCCATTCCAGAGCCAGCGCGTGAAGCCTCGACCGTCCCAGAGCCAGCGCGTGAAGCCTCGACCGTCCCAAAGCCAGAGCCTGAAGCCTCGACCGCCCCAGAGCCAGTGCCTGAAGCCTCGACCATCCCAGAGTCAACATCTGAAGCCTCGACCGTCTCAGAGCCAGCGCCTGAAGCCTCGACCGTCCCAGAGCCAGCGCCTGAAGCCTCGACCGTCCCAGAGCCAGCGCCTGAAGCCTCGACCGTCCCAGAGCCAGCGCCTGAAGCCTCGACCGTCCCAGAGCCAGCACCTGAAGCCTCGACCGTCCCAGAGCCAGCGCCTGAAGTCTCGACCGTCCCAGAGCCAGCGCCTGAAGCCTCGACCATCCCAGAGCCAGTGCCTGAAGCCTCGACCGTCCCAGAGCCAGCGCCTGAAGCCTCGACCATCGCAGAGCCAGCGCCTGAAGCCTCGACAGTCCCAGAGCCGGCACTCACGACCACAGAGGTCGTTCACCTATCACTGCCAGTGTTCATGGCTATGGAGGCCATTCCCCTGTCACTGCCTGTGCTTACAAACACGGAGGTCATTCCCCTGTCACTGCCAGTGTTCATGGCCATGGAGGCCGTTCCCCTGTCACTGCAAGTGTTCACAGTCATGGAGGCCATTCCTCTGTCACTGCCTATGCTCACGGCCATCCGGAAGAGGAGGAGGAGAAGGGCTCCTACTCCCCAGTCAATGCCAGCGCTCACGGCCACGGAAGTCGTTCTCCAGTCACTGCCAGCGCTTCTGATCATGGTGACCATCGACGAGCCTGTCCAGTTCCCCGAGGCTGTCGACGAGCCTGTCCAGTCTCTCGAGTCTTCCAGGCTCCCCAGTGCTATGCTTCCCTATTCCATGCTCCCCAGTGCCTGGTTCCCCAGTCCTACGTTTCCAAGTGCCTTACTCCCTAGTACCTTGTTCTCCGAGTCCCCAGCTGTTCTGAACTCTGAGCTCTCTGAATCCCCAGCAGCTCTGACCTCTGAGCCCTCTGAACCTTCCATGACTCCGCCCTCCGAGCCTTCCACGGCTCTGCCCTCCAAGCCTCCACCTCCTGCGGCTCCTCTTCCTGCTGTTCTGCCTGATCTTCAGACTCCCCGTTCGCTCCACCTGGGCCACCTGGTCTGTTTTGCCCTCTGGTGGTCTCTCTGGGTTCACTTGTTGGCCTTCAGCCCCTCTCGTTTCCTCTGTGCTTTCCTGGATTGCCATTTCCATAATGTCCTGCTCCTCCCATGAGCAATTTTTTTGGTGTTATGTTTAGGAGTGCCAGGAGTCACTCCTTAAAGGGGGGCTATGTAACACCTAAGACATTTGCCCTAGCGGCCACCAGAGGTCGCTAGGAGTTAAGTGGCTTTTAGTTTGAAGTTTTGTGTTTACCTTCTTGTGTCTCTGTTCCTGGTTCCTGCCCTGTTTGTTCCCAGCTGTAACTTGTTTACCTTGTTTACCTCAGTGTACATAATGTCCTTGTGTTTGCGTAGTCTTTGTCAGTTGTTATTCCTGTTAACCCTTATGGATGTAACAAAACCAAAACCAAGTTTTGGTTTTGTTATGTTCCTGTGTTTTTCAAATTTTGTATCTGGACTCAAATCAAATCAAATCAAATCACTTTATTGTCACACAGCCATATACACAAGTGCAATGGTGTGTGAAATTCTTGGGTGCAGTTCCAATCAACATAGCAGTCGTGACAGTGATGAGACATATACCAATTTACAATAACATCAAATTAACACAGCACAATTTAAACATCTAATATACACATAATTACACACAACAATATACAAATAATAACATACACTGTACAGTATACAATACGCTGTTTTTGTTTTTTGTTTTTTTTTGTTTTTTACTATATAGATACACATTATTCAATAAAAATTAAAAATTAAAATATATATATAAAAAAAGTATATAAATATATATATATATATATATATATATATATATATATATATATATATATAGAATGTACAGTATTGTACTGTATTGACATTCAGGCTGTCGGTTGATAGTCAGTTGTTAAGAGAGACATAATATAATAATAATATAATTTATGACAGTCCGGTGTGAGATATAAGAGTAAGAGTAATAAAGTGCAGTGCTGATGTATATTGATCATGAGAGATCAAGAGTTCAGAAGTCTGATTGCTTGGGGGAAGAAGCTATCATGGAGTCGGCTGGTGCGGGTCCTGATGCTGCGATACCGCCTACCTGATGGTAGCAGTGAGAACAGCCCATGGCTCGGGTGGCTGGAGTCTCTGATGATCCTCCGAGCTTTTTTCACACACCGCCTTGTATATATTTCCTGGAGGGAGGGAAGCTCACCTCCGATGATGTGTTTAGCAGTTCGCACCACCCTTTGCAGTGCTTTGCGGTTGTGGGCGGTGCTATTGCCGTACCAGGCGGAGATACAGCCAGTCAGGATGCTCTCTACAGTGCAGGTGTAGAACCGTGTGAGGATGTGGCGGTTCATTCCAAACTTCCTCAGCCGTCTCAGGAAGAAGAGGCGCTGATGAGCCTTCTTCACAACGACTTCAGTGTGGATGGACCATGTGAGTTCCTCAGTGATGTGGACACCCAGGAACTTGAAGCTGCTGACTCTCTCCACTGGTGCTCCATTGATGGTGATGGGACTGTGTTCTCTGTCTTTTCTTCTGAAGTCCACCACAAGCTCCTTTGTCTTACTGACATTGAGGGAGAGGTTGTGCTCCTGACACCAGTGTGTCAGAGTGTGCACCTCCTCTCTGTAGGCTGTTTCATCATTGTCAGTGATCACCTACCACCGTCGTGTCATCAGCAAACTTAATGATGGCATTGGAGCTATGTGTTGCCACACAGTCATGTGTGTACAAGGAATACAGTAGTGGGCTGAGAACACAGCCCTGTGGGGCTCCAGTGTTGAGGATCAGTGATGAGGAGATGTTGCTGCCTATTCTAACCACCTGGCGTCTGCTTGACAGGAAGTCCAGGATCCAGCTGCACAGCGAGCTGTTTAAGCCCAGAGCCCGGAGTTTCTCATCTAGCTTGGAGGGCACTATGGTGTTGAATGCTGAGCTGTAGTCTACAAACAGCATTCTCACATAAGTGTTCTTTTTTTCCAGGTGGGAGAGAGCAGTGTGTATTGTAGATGCAATGGCATCATCAGTGGAGCGGTTGTTGCGGTAAGCAAACTGCAGCGGGTCAAGATTGAGTGGCAAGACAGAGCAGATGTAATCTCTGATTAGTCTCTCAAAACATTTGCTGATGATGGGGGTCAGAGCAACAGGACGCCAGTCATTTAAACAAGTTATTTTTGATTGTTTTGGAACAGGCACAATGGTGGATGTTTTAAAGCATGTGGGGACCACAGACAAAGAGAGGGAAAGGTTGAAAATGTCCGTAAAACACCAGCCAGCTGGTTCGCGCACGCTCTGATGACGTGGCCCGGAATGCTGTCTGGACCCGCGGCTTTGCGGATATTCACCCGTCGGAAGGATCGGGTTACATCCGCTACAGAGACGGAGAGTAAACTAACCTCTGTAGCTTCAGCCGTGAGAGCTCTCTCCGCGAGGGCGGTGTTATTTCCCTCGAAACGAGCATAAAAAGTATTTAGCTCATCCGGTAGAGAGGCAGCGGTGTTCATGGCGGAGTTTTTATTCCCTTTAAAGTCCGTGATGATGTTAATTCCCTGCCACATGCTTCTAGAGTTGGTGGTGTTAAACTGTCCTTCAATCTTGCTCCTGTACTGGCGTTTTGCTGTTTTGATAGTTTTTCGGAGGGCATAACTGGCTTGTTTATGCTCCTCCGCGTTCCCGGAATTAAAAGCAGATGTCAGCACATTAAGTGCCGCGCGAACATCACTATTGATCCACGGCTTCTGATTCGGATAGATTCGCACAGTTCTGGTCGGAATCACTTCCTCTACACACGTTCTGATGAAACACATTACGCTATCAGCGTAAAGCTCGATGTCGTCATCAGAGGCGGACCGGAACATCTCCCAGTCCGTGTGATCAAAACAGTCCTGTAGCGTAGAGTCTGATTGGTCCGACCAGCACTGGATCGTTCTGAGGGTGGGTGCTTCCTGTTTCAATTTCTGCCTGTAAGCGGGCAGAAGCAGAATGGAAGAGTGGTCCGATTTGCCAAATGGTGGGCGGGGGAGG
The DNA here is from genome assembly GCF_019703515.2 of Myxocyprinus asiaticus. NCBI lineage: Eukaryota > Metazoa > Chordata > Actinopteri > Cypriniformes > Catostomidae > Myxocyprinus > Myxocyprinus asiaticus. The sequence continues at coordinate 7,505 of NW_026249804.1, forward strand.
GATTTGTAGCCATCCCGGAACGGAGAGTAGCAATGATCCAAAACCCGGTCCGCTCGTGTGTTGAAACTAATGTGCTGGTGATATTTTAGTGCGACTGATTTTAAACTGGCTTTATTAAAGTCCCCGGTCACAATGAACGCGGCCTCAGGGTGCGCGGTTTCCTGCTCACTTATAATCCCGTACAGTTCCTTGAGTGCCCGGTCTGTGTCGGCTTGTGGCGGGATGTACACAGCAGTGATAATGATCGCTGTGAATTCCCTCGGTAGCCAGAATGGTCGATACAGAAGCATAAGAAATTCCAGATCAGGAGAACAGAAAGACTTGATGGAATGTACGTTCCTCTGATCACACCAGGATTTGTTGATCATAAAACATACACCACCTCCTCTAGTTTTACCTGAGAGGTCTTTCGCTCTGTCCGCTCGGTGCATGGAGAACCCTGCGGGTTCAATGGCTGAGTCTGGAATCTCCGCAGACATCCAAGTTTCTGTTAGACAGATAATGCAGCAGTCCCTCGTCTCTCTTTGGAAAGAGATCCGCGCTTTCAGCTCGCAGAGCTTGTTATCCAGAGACTGAACATTTCCCAGTAGAATAGTGGGTAGCGGGGGTCAATTTGCGCGGCGTCTTACTCTGATGAGAACGCCGGCTCTGTTTCCCCTTTTCCTCTTGCGTTTCCGCGGCCATGCTGCCCAGACAAAGGGCTCCGCTGGCGTGTTTGTAAACAGTGGGTCGGCATTGAGGAATGTGAAGTCCGGTTTTCGGTGTGAGATCGCTGAACCAATGTCCAAAAGTGTTTGTCTGTCGTAGACAATGAGGCAGACAACATCCAAGACAAAAAAAATAAGAATTGTAAACAAAACAAACAAAACATTGCTATGTTGTGTCGGAGCTCGCAACGCAGCAGCCATACTCGGCGCCATCTTGAGTCCATTTAATGCCATGGAGAATAGCATGAGCCTCCACACGTGCTAGGTCTCCACGGTAACGATATCTGGTACCAAGACGTTAGCAGCAGAAGGACTCGTTTTGTTTTAAATATTATCTGCATTTAGATCCTGCTCTCTTTTTCTTTTTTTGGGGGGGGGGGGGATTTTCTCCCCTTTTCTACACAATTTGACATGTTCAATGCCCAATGTGCTCTAGGTCCTCGTGGTGGCATAGTGACTCGCCTCAATCCGGGTGGCGGAGGACGAATCTCAGTTGCCTCCGCATTTGAAACAGTCAATCCACGCATTTTATCAAGTGGCTTGTTGAGCTCGTTACCGTGGAGACCTAGCACGTGTGGAGGCTCATGCTATTCTCCACGGCATCCACGCACAACTCACCACGCGCCCCACCGAGAGCGAGAACTACATTATAGCGACCACAAGGAGGTTAACCCAACGTGACACTACCCACCCTAGCAACCGGGCCAATTGGTTGCTTAGGAAGCCTGACTGGAGTCACTCAGCATACCCATGTACATTTATGCTGCTTTTATCTGCTTTTTGGACTTTCAAATTTATGGCCAACATTCACTTGAATTGAAAGGACCAACAGAGCTGAGATATTCTTCTAAAAATATTTGTGTTTCTTCTGTAGAAGAAATAAAGTCATACACATCTTGGATGTCATGAGGGTGAGTAAATTATGAGAAAATTTTCATTTTTGTGTGAACTATCCTTTTAATCTTAATAGACAGCACTTTTTTTAATAATGTTGATTACCACAAAAATAATTTCTACTCCTCCTTTGTTTATTAAAAATGTCTGTAGTCACTTTCAATGGAAGTGAATGGGGCTAGTTCATAAATACTAAATGCACTCTGTTTCAAAAGTATAGCTGCGAGACGTAAATGTTATATGTGTTATCATGATTTTGATATCATCAAATCAGGGATTTACTGATGTTACAGCATTTATCAGATTACTGGGTTTACCAGCATTATGTCATCATACAATTATGATCATACAATCATAATATTTTATATAACATGACACAGGGTTAATAAGCAATTTTATCACATGTAAAAATTAAAGTCATGTAAACAGGTATAATGATTATGTCTTGTGGCTATACTTTTGTAACATTATGTTTTAACATTTATGGATTGCCCCCTTTCAGTTCCATTGTAGTGTAACCAAAATGTTTGCATTTTTGTAAAATAAGCGAGGGTTTATTATCTGTTGGTGGTAATCAACATATTGCCACAAATGTTTTTGATGAGCTTAAAGGAATAGTTCACCCAAAAATGAAAATTTGCTGATAATTTACTCACCCTCAGGCCATCCAAGATGTATCTGAGTTTCTTTCTTCATCAAAACAGAATTTAAGACTTAGGATTTCATTTCAGGCCTCCTCCTCTAAACAATGCAAGTGAATGTCCTCCATTTTTTGACAGTCCAAAATGCATATTTAGGGTGCATCAAAATAATCCACACGACTCCAGTTGACAAATAAAGTTCTGCTGAATGCAAACGATTGATTATTTTGAGAAACAAAACATTACTTATATACTTTTTAACAATAAATGTTCGCTTCCGTACATCTCTGTGATGTGCACTCATGAGAGGGATGACGTAAGATCGTTGGTAAGGTCGCACGTCATATGGAGGAGGAGCCAGGAAGTGCGTCATTTTTTCAAGGGGGTGTTCCCGGTATGCAGTGGTTAGTACCTACCAAAAGTGGTCCAAGGAAGGACAACCGGTGAACCGGCGACAGGGTCATGGGTGCCCAAGCTCATTGATGCGTGTGGGGAGCGAAGGCTAGCCGTCTGGTCCGATCCCACAGAAGAGCTACTGTAGCACAAATTGCTGAAAAACTTAATGCTGGCCATGATGGAAAGGTGTCAGAAAACACAGTGCATCGCAGCTTGCTGTGTATGGGGCTGCGTAGCCACAGACCGGTCAGAGTGCCCATGCTGACCCCTGTCCACTGCCGAAAGTGCCTACAATGGGAACGTGAGTTTCAGAACTGAACCATGGAGCAGTGGCCTGGTCTGATGAATCACATTCTTTTTTAGATAATGTGGATGGCCGGGTGCGTGTGCGTCGTTTACCTGGGGAAGAGATGGCAGCAGGGTGCACTATGGGAAGAAGGCAGGCCGGCGGAGGCAGTGTGATGCTCTGGGCAATGTTCTGCTGGAAAACCTTGGGTCCTGGCATTCATGTGGATGTTACTTTGACACGTACTACCTACCTAAAGATTGTTGCAAACCACGTACACCCCTTCATGGCAATGGTATTCCCTGATGGCAGTGGCCTCTTTCAGCAGGATAATGCACCCTGCCACGCTGCAAAAAAATTTCAGGAATGGTTTGAGGAACATGACAAATAGTTCAAGGTGTTGACTTGGCCTCCAAATTCCCCAGATCTCAATCTGATTGAACATCTATGGGATGTGCTGAAAAATCAAGTCCGATCCATGAAAGCCCCACCTCGCAACTTACAGGACTTAAAGGATCTGCTGCTAACGTCTTGGTACCAGATATCACAGGAGACCTTAAGACATCTTGTGGAGTCTATGCCTTGATGGGTCAGAGCTGTTTGGCAGCACGAGGGGGACCTACACGATATTAGTCAGGTGGTTTTAATGTTGTGGCTGATTGGTGTGTGTGTATATATATATATATATATATATATATATATATATATATATATATATATATATATATTAGGAGTGTAAAAAAATATTGTATCGTATTGTATTGTATGATACAACACTCAAAATACAATACCATATGTATCTAATGATACTTAAAAAAAACAAGATTGTGCTGCTTTGTTTTAATTACACTATAATGTGTTTTTTAAGTATCATTAGATACATATGGTATTGTATTTTGAGTGTTGTATCATACAATACAATACGATACAATATTTTTACACTCCTAATATATATATATATATATATATATATATATATATATATATATATATATATATATATATATATATATATATTAGGAGTGTAAAAAAATATTGTATCGTATTGTATTGTATGATACAACACTCAAAATACAATACCATATGTATCTAATGATACTTAAAAAAAACACATTATAGTGTAATTAAAACAAAGCAGCACAATATTGAGAGCTGTGGAACAGTCTTCTCCCCGGAGAGGTGGCACTGTGCGCTCACAGGAAAATAGAGCAACACACTTACAGTACATAGGCAAGGAGATCAATGGCAAATGCCAAGTAGATTGTACTGTAGCGGTACAGCTTCGATTTTGCCAAACAATGGTGTCATGTCCTGGTACTACAGTACATCAAACATGTTGCCAACATCACCGTGCAAATCGGTGGATTTTTGAAGCAGAAACAGCAGCAGTAAGTTTAACAGCCACCTCTCCCAGCTGACACTGAGCTTGATATAAAAAAAACAGCTTATTCAAAAAACAGAGAACGTAAGAAACCCACAATTACATGAGACTGCTTTTGACTTCGAAATGTAAGCAGGTTTGAGAACAACACTTGTGCACATTTTATAAGCCGGTAATAACACCGGTAAAGTTTACAAGCAAAGTGAAATGGGGAAGAGGGCAAAAAAATTAATTTGTGTGCTGATCATTTTTTGCCCAAGCTGCTAAATAATATTGGATTATGTATATATATCGTAAAACCAGAGGTCAGGTTCCTCTCGAGTTTTTTTTATTTTTTTTTTATTGTTTTCACCACTAAATAACATTGAAAGAAGTTATTTTAATTTGTTCACTGGGGTCTTTCAGAAAACAAGGCTTGATTTTCTATAAAGCTGCTTTGAAATTATGTGTATTGTGAAAAGTGCTATACAAATATACACTATATTGCCAAAAGTATTTGCTCACCCATCCAAATAATTGAATTCAGGTGTTCCAATCACTTCCATGGCCACAGGTGTATAAAATGAAGCACCTTGGCATGCAGACTGCTTCTACAAACATTTGTGAAAGAATGGGCCGCTCTCAGGAGCTCAGTGAATTCCAGCGTGGTACTGTGATAGGATGCCACCTGTGCAACAAGTCCAGTCGTGAAATTTCCTCTCTACTAAATATTCCACAGTCAACTGTCAGTGGTATTATAACAAAGTGGAAGCGATTGGGAATGACAGCAACTCAGCCACGAAGTGGTAGGCCACGTAAAATGACAGAGCGGAGCCAGCGGATGCTGAGGCGCATAGTGCGCAGAGGTTGCCAACTTTCTGCAGAGTCAATCGCTACAGACCTCCAAAGTTCATGTGGCCTTCAGAGTAGCTCAAGAACAGTGTGTAGAGAGCTTCATGGAATGGGTTTCCATGGCCGAGCAGCTGCATCCAAGCCATACATCACCAAGTGCAATGCAAAGCGTCGGATGCAGTGGTGTAAAGCATGCCGCCACTGGACTCTAGAGCAGTGGAGACGCGTTCTCTGGAGTGAAGAATCACGCTTCTCCATCTGGCCATCTGATAGACGAGTCTGGGTTTGGCGGTTGCCAGGAGAACGGTACTTGTCTGACTGCATTGTGCCAACTGTGAAGTTTAGTGGAGGGGGGATTATGGCGTGGGGTTGTTTTTCAGGAGCTGGGCTTGGCCCCTTAGTTCCAGTGAAAGGAAATCTGAATGCTTCAGCATACCAAGAGATTTTGGACAATTCCATGCTCCCAACTTTGTGGGAACAGTTTGGGGATGGCCCCTTCCTGTTCCAACATGACTGTGCACCAGTGCACAAAGCAAGGTCCATAAAGACATGGATGAGCGAGTTTGGTGTGGAAGAACTTGACTGGCCTGCACAGAGTCCTGACCGCAACCTGATAGAGCACCTTTGGGATGAATTAGAGCGAAGACTGCGAGCCAGGCCTTCTCGTCCAACATCAGTGTCTGACCTCACAAATGCGCTTCTGGAAGAATGGTCAAAAATTCCCATAAACACACTCCTAAACCTTGTGGAAAGCCTTCCCAGAAGAGTTGAAGCTGTTATAGCTGCAAAGGGTGGGCCAACGTCATATTAAACACTATGGATTAAGAATGGGATGTCACTTAAGTTCATATGCATCTAAAGGCAGATGAGCGAATACTTTTGGCAATATAGTGTATATGACTAGAGCGTAGACAAACTAATTTTCTCAAGAAAAACATGAAAATAGTGAGATCATATTAGTTTTTCTCAACAATCAAACAAAATAAATGCAGTGCTGTTGTTTAAGTTACTTAGAGCTCTGCTTTTTGTTGCCAATGTCAGACACTTTTGTGGTATTTTTGATTTAAAAGACATTTATGTTGAATTTTGAGTGAAACATTTGTGGGTGCTCGTATCGTATTGTATCTTATCATGACATTTGTGTATCGTTACATGCTTTTATGTGTGTGTATATATATATATATGTATATATTAATGTTTTTTCATATTACAAATGACAAATACGTAGCACTGCTATGCAAAATCAGTTTAGAACAGATATATTTTTCCTTCAATGCTACTACACTGGAAACCTTCCTAACACAGATTGGTATTCAATAACGCAAATCTCAATGACGGTAGTCACCACTCAAGACGTGCAGATGTTGAGAGTTTTGTGATCTTTGTCAGAGGTCAGTGTGTTTTATGTGGGTTGTGGTTGGCTGGAGTGTTTCTTAAGGGAATAACACGCCCAATAAAACGAGGCATTTGAGGTAGTAAAGGCATGCTGTATATGGATGTTTACTAAACATATTTTATTTATTTTAGAATAGACTGTGTTAGGAAGAATTGCTCTGTATGTCTTGCAAATCTGACAGAGATTAAGTGGCTATAACATGGCTGAGCAAAATGCCAGACAATCAATGTCTGTCACTTGACACCTGTCTGCCTGCAGACTATGCTTTTTTTTTTTTTTTATACTTGAGCATAAATAAGCTACAAAAGGATGACAACAAAATTATAGGCTAATAAAATAGCAAATAACTATCATATCTGTCATGTAAAACTCCATACTTTCTGATTGGATGTACAGTATGAAACTATTGTGCACTATAGGGGAGATGGGGAACTTGTCATAATGGCTTTATCTCAGTAACGATTAGGTTTTAAGTCAAATGTCCAATTACACAATTGCTTTTTTTTTTCTCTAGCAGTGATTTTTGTATGTTGGTTTGAAACACCTAGTTCAAATCTTTTTTTTAAATTTCAAAAATTGCCTTTTAAAATTGTACTGCCAAACAAACATTCCAATATCATATTTTATGTATAGCTGTTAGGTATACAACTGAACACAATAAAACCAAACTGCCCTACATTCTGGCAAGAGACAACTATAATGAAGGTAGATTTTAAAGGTTGTTCTGTGTTCTTGGTACAAGTGTATTTGAGAAATGTCAGATCAGTTGTCAAGTGTTTTAAATGTTATACATTTAATTACAATATTTTGCTGTTTCATGATTGTTTACTGTTTAAATTTGGCAGAAAGTCAGCTGTTTAATTGCAGGTTCCATTGTGACAATATACCCCATATAGTGTCACAGTATGTCCCGATATTGGTCAACATACACTGCCGTTCAAAACTTTGGGGTCACTTGCCTGAAATGTTTCTCATGATCTTAAAAATCTTTTGATCTGAAGGTGTATGCTTAAATATTTGAAATTAGTTTTGTAGAAAAAAATATAATTGTGGCAATTTATTAATTTATTTAATTACAAAACAAATTTTACAAAAAAAAAAAAAGGTTTTGAAATTGATGACTTGGACCGAATAATTAAGAAAAGCAGCCACTAAGTGCCCAGCATATAGATGGGAACTCCTTCAATACTGTTTAAAAAGCATCCCAGGGTGATACCTCAAGAAGTTGGTTGAGAAAATGTCAAGAGTACATGTCTGCAAATTCTAGGCAGAGGGTGACTACTTTGAAGATGCTAAAATATAACATAATTTTGATTTATTTTGGATTTTTTTAGTCACAACTTAATTCCCATAGTTCCGATTCTATTATTCCATAGTTATGATGACTTTACTATTATTCTAAAATGTGAAATAAATAAATAAATAAATAAATAAAAAAATAAAAAATAAAGAATGAATAAGTGACCCTAAACTTTTGAACGGTAGTGTATATTCAGTGAATGGTATCATTTTCCTGGGCAGTAACGGCGAAAATGTTCAATAGCTTTTTGCAGCCAAGACTTTTAAGGTATGTGCCTATACAGAATGTGACTCTCAAAAATAAACCTACATTGAGAAATATTCACTGAAGTAAAATATGTGACAACTAGCCCCAGTCTCTTCTATTTTATGTTTGTTTTATCAAACCGTTCATTACCTTCTTAATTGCATCTCTATTCATGAAAGTTCGTCTGCTTGACCACATGACTAAGCTCAATTTAATATGTTAACAAACAAGTTTCAGATCCACTGCTGGTAGTCAATACAGCTGACATCTCAAGCAGAATTTAAATGAGTCCATGTCACCGGAAAACAGTCTCATCGCGTTTTGCATGATACGTGCGTCTGTGATTAAATTCAACCGGTCAATATGGAGAAGGGATATAGTGTACAGTGTTAGCATCCACAATTTTGAGATTTATAGTACTAGTTTGACTAACATAGCTGCTAAAAGGTGCTACAGAAGATAAACAGGAGAGAGTATAACCGTTTTCTTAATTGGGGTGGAGGTCAGCCACCATCCATTTAACCTGACCATCCCTTGTCAGAGCATCACTCTATTATGATGCCACTCCATTGCCATAGAGATGAGGGCACAAGGCCTCGATCTTTATAGTGAAAAACATCAGGATTGTTTCTGATTCCAAATGCATCAAAATACAGACTTATTCTTTTGTATTTTTTATATATGGTCATGGAAACACCACTGAAGTACTCAGTTTCTGCTTATTTATATAAAGTTTCAGTATCATATGTGTTAGTATCACATCGAAAGAACAAAAAGCACAGTTTTGCCATGGTGTATTTTGGTAACTACGATTTTTGCTTATTGCAATCAGGGCTGTTTCTTAGCAAATGGGGGCCCTAAGCGAATTCCTAGTTTTGAGGCATCCCAACAATCCCAAAAATTAAAAGAAAGAAATACTTTGCTTAATGAAAATTAGGCCTTTTTTTGACCATTTTCTGTAATGTGAAACAACTAATAAATGTCATGAAAATATTTTCACAATGTAAAAAAACAGGCTTCATTTTCCTTAATGCATAATATTTTGATAAATGAACATATCTAATTTGGACCAATACTCAATACTGCAATGGGAAACAATATTTGTCATGAAAATAATGTCACAACGTAAAAAAATAATTTTCTTTATGCAAATTATAATTTCTTTTTTTTTTTTTTTTTTTTTTTATTTTGGGATGCAGTTGTGACCTGGACATGTTTTTGTGAGATTCACCCTAGTACTCCTTCAGTAATACAGTGTTTTGTGATTGACCCTTGTGAGGGACAATTGAGGTGAGCAGCTCGCTGTCCTTCCTGTAACCGTGGCTTCATTTCTCCTTTGTGTGACAGGTGAGGGCCAGTGCTATCGCCCAAGATGCCGACCAGAATTATGACTATGCATCCAACAGTGTGATCCTGCATTTGGACGTAGGAGACGAGGTGTGTGTGCAGCTGGATGGAGGGAAAGTCCATGGAGGAAACACCAACAAATACAGCACATTCTCTGGCTTCCTCATCTATGCTGACTGACCTGCTCAGTTTCTCCATGATCCTGCTCTATGCACGCACACTGAGATGTACTGTGTATAAACACACACACACATAGAAGTACATACACACACTAAACAGGCTTAAAAGAAATGGACATGGTTAAATACTTAGTAGAAGGGCTCCACAGACATGATGGCACCAAGACAGCTATTACCTTCATAAAGCAAGCAAATTTCTGGTACACCGTTCGTATGTGTGTAAATTATCAGCATTATAACCTTATATAAACTTAAATTAAAATGCCTATAAATTATGTCTATATCTATCCTGGACAGTAACATGCTCATATGTTCATCAGTCACATGTACTTGTTAGTGTATTTGTTAAATGAATCTTTCCATACTGTGTGTCTCATTCAAAACAACATATTCATGGCAATGAAACTGCATTCGAAGTCTTTTGAAATTCTGCACTCTCTATAGAATTTGCATTTACACATGGCTGGGCTTGGGACAAAATCAGTTTTTAAATGTACTTTTCACTAACTAGACGGTCAAATAGTGTAACACATATGTAGCTCAATATAGCCACGTATAAATGCGTGCACACGCTGTGCAGGGCTAGTGATTAAGTCCTCTTGTTCAATTTGTTTGTCTTAAAGTGACTGTTTTGTCTGTCTGTGTGGAATTAGAAATACAACTTGTACACGTGGATACGCAAGAGTGTAATCGAACACACAATGGCTCGCCACAGCCACACACATGGATTTCCAATAGCTCTAAAGAACATGGTCCAGACCGAAACATTAATATATTGATTTAGACTGATAAGACTCTTCAATTCAAACCAATGCAACTACTCAATAATATGAGACTTTAGTTTAATAAGCCAAATATGTTTTATCCACATAATTAAACTGTACTTTTAAGATGGAAAATTTACTTTTATGAGGGAAAATCCCCTCTGGAGAAGTTAAATATATGAAAGCAAATTTATGCATGCCTACCCTTAACAACTCAAAGAATAGATTACAGTGTAAACAATCTCTTCGCTGGTTTGAAATTGAAAATGTAAATTATTTGACACTGAAATATTAATTTAATATCACAGTCTCAAAATAAACAAACCATATTGCACATAATAAATGTATGTTAATGTACCCATATATTAATTTACATGAATATACCTGCTCAATTGATTCAAATTTCAGCATGCAAAGTATTAATATATAGGTTTATTAATTTATTCTTTAAGAGAAAGAAGGTCAGTACTATTGAAATTGTAAGAAATGAAGTTGCATTGCTTTTTTTTTATCATTAAAAGAGAATATATTTAAAGTGTAACACTGATACATCTCATTACAATTTAAGATAAGAAACATGGAGGTCAATATACTGACCTGTCAATTTCACATAAAAATGGCATACGTTCTGAAATACCGTGTTTTAGAATTATATATACACACACACACACACACACACACACACACACACACACACTACCGGTCAAAAGTTTTGAAACACTTATCCTTTCTTATAATTTCTTTTCTAAGAAATTTTAGAATAATAGTAAAGTCATCAAAACTATGGAATAACATAAATGTAACTATGGGAATTATGTTGTGACTAAACAAAATCCAAAATAAATAAAAACTGTGTTATATTTGAGTCACCCTTTGCCTAGAATTTGCAGACATGTACTCTTGACATTTTCTCAACCAACTTCTTGAGGTATCACCCTGGGATGCTTTTTAAACAGTATTGAAGGAGTTCCCATCTATGCTGGGCACTTATTGGCTGCTTTTCTTTATTATTTGGTCCAACTCATCAATTTCAAAATCTTTTTTTAATTTTTTATTACATTTTAGTTTATTGATAAGAAAATAAATGAATATGGTGGCACAATTATACTTTTGTCTACAAAACTAATTTCAAATATTTAAGCATACACCTTCAAATCAAAAGATTTTTAAGATCATGAGAAACATTTCAGTCAAGTGTTTCAAAACTTGTTCGGTAGTGTATATATGCACAACAGTTAGTTCCGGTCCTCAAGTCTGATTGGACGAGAGACGTTCCATGAATACTGATGGTCTCACACCATCAGCATTCGGACGCTTCACTGTTTGTATCACTCTGCTTGTGTTCATGCCATCTAAACTAAACTGTAAGAGCAGTGCATATGTGTTAAGAGCTATCTGTCTCTTTACATTTAATATTGTGGCATTACGTATTTTAGCCAGCAGGTGGAGGCAAAAGACCATTTTTGTGTGTAATATAAGCCAGTTGGTGACGTGAAGTGAGTCAGCATCAGTCAGTGTTTTCATTCATCACCATTACGTGATCGCTCATATTACTACTACACTACTAAAGCCAGGAAATAGCTTTAAATGACTTTAGACTAACAACTTAAGCATTAAGGCTCATCACAACAGACTGATTAATTACACAAACTCAAGGTGCTTACCTCTTACCAGATTTTCCACACTGGAGAGGACATACTGTTCAAAATGGTTGAGGAGTTTACGATTTCTATAGTGAAAGACTCTTGTGCACTGGCTACTGCAAAAATGGAGGAACACCCCCACTTGAATGGCTGTTTTTCCACTGAGAAAATAGAATGAATTTCACCAAATTGACATTCTCTTCAGAAAGTTGACTAACACACTAAAGCATCATCAACAGGTGATCGCACACGCTCCATCTCTCTCTCTCTCTCTCTCTCTCTCACACACACACACACACACACACACATCCTTGTTTCTCCAAAAACATGTGAGAAACAGCTCAAGCCGTGATATTATAAGTTCTAAAATCTGTACATTATTCATTATTCCAAACTTTTGGCCAACAGTGTTTGTGTGTGTGTGTGTGTGTGTGTGTGTGTCTATATATATATATATATATATATATATATATATATATATATATATATATATATATATATATATATATATATATAATGATAATAGTAAAGTCATCAAAACTATGGAATAACATAAATGGAACTATGGGAATTATGTTGTGACTAAACAAAATCCAAAATAAATCAAAACTGTGTTATATTTTAGCATCTTCAAAGTAGTCGCCCTTTGCCTAGAATTTGCAGACATGTACTCTTGACATTTTCTCTACCAACTTCTTGAGGTATCACCCTGGGTTGCTTTTTAAACAGTATTGAAGGAGTTCCCATCTATGTTGGGCACTTATTGGCTGCTTTTCTTTATTATTTGGTCCAAGTCATCAATTACAAAAACTTTTTTTTTATTTTATTAAATTTTAGTTTTATAATGAAATAAATTAATATGGTGGCACAATTATATTTTTGTCTACAAAACTAATTTCAAACATTTAAGCATATGCCTTCAGATCAAAAGATTTTTACCGGTAGTGTATATATATTCCTGTAGTATCAGGCCCAGAAATATATATTAGAGTCTATTGCTATTTTATGAGAATAGTGAAAAGGTTAAAGTGTAGAAATTATACACTAGACATAATCTCAGAATAGTGTGTATACACATTTAAAACACAAACTAAATTTTAGTTATGATCTAATGAAGTGGTTTTTGGCACAAGTAAAGCCATGTGCAAATACACGGAGATACAGGTATACAGATAACATGTCAAAACATAAAAAAGCATTCCATATTCATACAAAATCAATAAATAATATTCAAATATCTTTGCCTTGTTTTTGTTAAACTCGTTGACAAACTGACTTTAAAGGAATATTCTTGATTCAATACAAGTTAAGCTCAATCGACAGTATTTGTGACGTAATATTGATTACCACAAAAATTTATTTTGACTCATCCCTCGTTTTCTTTAAAAAAGCACAAATCTGGGTTACAGTGAGGCACTTACAATGGAAGTGAATGAGGTAAACATTAAAATACTCACTATTTCAAAAGTATAGCCACAAAACATAAACAATATGCATGTTAACATGATTTTAGTGTGATAAAATCACTTACTAACCTTTTCTCGGTAAAGTTATAGCCAACTTTACAACTTTGCTGCCCCCAATCGGGCTGGAGGGTACAGGATACCGGTAAGAATCAAGGGGAGTACACACCAAGCCTTGGTGGACACGGATTGTAACCAGACCACTCTCCACCAATGCTTGGTTCAACATGAGGCTCTGGGCACAGCTAAAATGGTGAGGTGTGTGCATGGGGATATTCACAACTACCCTGTGGTGACCCTTGTGATTAAATTCTGGGGAACAAAACATAGAGTGGAGGCCGCGGTTATTTCCTGCCTCACCCATCCACTGATTTTGGGGACTAATTGGCCTGAATTTAGAAATGTATTAAAGGGAATATGCGCAGATGGGTCCTGCACAAAAGCGATGAGATGTGAAATGTGCGATGCTCTGGCAGGGGAGGAGGAGCCGGGGCCATCTTCATCAGCTCCACGTCAGGATGAAGTGAGGGGGAGAGGCTGCAGCCCCTCCCATCCTCGGGGGATTTCCCGAAGGGGATTTCCCTTTGGAGCAGTCGCGAGACGAAACCCTCAAGCATGCCTTCGACCAAGTGAGAGTGATCGATGGTCAACAACTCCAGCCGAATGTCGCACTTTCGTATCCCTGTTTCGCAATTATAAATGAGTGGTTGTATAGAGTGACGCAGGATGCTCAAACAAAGGAAGATACAACCCAGCTCTTAATACCGTGGAGCCTCCGGGAAATGGTGTTCCAGGCGACTCATTATAATCCTATGGCGGGTCACTTAGGGGAAAGAAAGACACTGAACTGACTAATAGCCCGTTTTTATTGGCCGGGCATTAGCGGCGATGTTCGCAGGTGGTGTGCAGCATGCCGTGAATGTCAGTTGGTGAATCCACCGGCCACCCCAAAAGCACAATTTCGCCCCTTTCCACTGATCGAGGTCTCCTTCGAGAAAATTGGCATGGAACTTGTTGGGCCATTAGAGCGGTCAACACACGGACATCGCTTTGTATTAGTCCTAGTGGACTATGCAACACGATATCCGGAAGCAGTGCCTCTGTGCAACATCTCAGCATGCAGTGTTGCGGAGGCACTTTTCAAAATAATCTCCCGGGTGGGGATTCCGAAAGAAATCCTCACCGATCAGGGCACAACCTTTATGTCACGGACACTATGCGAGCTTTATGAATTATTGGGTATTAAGTCAATTCACACCAGCGTTTACCATCCACAGACAGATGGCCTGGTGGAGCGATTCAATAAATCCCTTAAGAATATGATTCTTAAGTTCATGCACGAGGATGCTAGGAATTGGGACAAATGGCTCGATCCCCTGTTATTTGCAGTACGATAGGTCCCGCAAGCCTCCACGGGTTTTCCCCATTCGAGCTGCTATATGGCCGGTGCCCACGTGGCGTGATTGATGTCATACGCGAAGCTTGGGAGGAGGGACCTTCAAACAGTAAGAATGAAATTCAAAATGTTCTTGATCTTAGAGCAAAACTCCACACCCTGGGGCAACTAACACAGGAGAATTTGCTCCAAGCTCAAGAATGACAGAGCCGACTGTATAACAAGGGAACTTGGCTAAGGGAATTTGCACCGGGAGATAAGGTACTCATATTACTCCCCACATCGAGCTCCAAATTACTTGCCAAGTGGCAAGGACCCTTTGAGTTCACACGACGAGTGGGGGATCTCGATTATGAGGTAAAGTGAATCGATAGAGAGGGCACACGTCAAATGTGGAATGATGGAGGGATGCAGCCCCTGTGACATTTTCCGGAGAGGGCGGTGGTAAACACAAAATACAATCACGTCACCCCGAGACCACCTCTTACCGTACCAACTTGCAGTGGTTGCCAAACTACAACAAGAATTCACAGATGTGTTTTCCCCTCTACCGGGTCACAAGAACCTCATCCAACACCACATCGACACCGAGCCGGGGTGGTGGTACGTACCCGTCCCTACCAATTACCCAAACATAAAAAAGAAAAAAAATTGTTTGGGAAGAATTGGATGCAATGCTCGATATGGGAGTAATAAAGGAATCCCAAAGCGACTGGTCCAGCCCAGTTGTTCTGGTACATAAGAGCGACGGGTCTGTACGGTTCTGTGTGGATCATAAAAAAGTCAACACGGTTTCTAAATTTGATGCCTACCCAGTGCCTCGTATTGATGAGTTGCTCCATCGGTTGGACACTGCTCGTTTTTACTCGACACTGGATTTGACAAAGGGTTATTGGCAGATCCCCTTGACACCAATTTCCCATGAAAAAAACGGCTTTCTCCACTCCGTTCGGATTACACCAATTTGTGACACTTCTGTTTGGTTTGTTTGGGGCCCCGGCCACGTTTCAGCGCCTTATGGACCGAATCCTCAGACTGCATTCGGCTTATGCTGCTACCTATTTGGATGACATCATCATTTATAATAATGATTGGCAGCGGCATATGCAACATCTGAGGGTGGTTCTGAGGTCGCTGCGAAGGGCGGGGCTCACAGCAAACCCTAAGAAGTGCGCGATTGGGCGGGTGAAGGTATGGTATCTGGGGTTCCACTTGGGCCACGGGCAGGTGTATCCCCAAATTGACAAGATGGCGGTGATTGCGACCTGCCCGAGACCCAAGACCAAAAAGGGGGTGAGATAGTTCCTGGGGCTGGCTGGCTATTATAGGAGATTTGTGCCTAACTATTCGGATGTCGCCAGCCCGCTGACTGATCTCACTAAAAGGGAGCTCCAGACCCGGTCCAGTGGATGGAGCATTGCCACCAGGCGTTTACACAGGTTAAAGCCGCACTTTGCGGAGGGCCACTTTTACATGCACCTAATTTCTCTCTCCCTTTTTTATTGCAGATGGACGCTTCAGACAGGGGGCTGGGGGCCGTACTCTCGCAGGTGGTGGAGTGGGAGGAGAGCCCGGTGATGTACATCAGCCGCAAGCTCTCCTTGAGGGAAACAAAGTACAGCACCGTAGAAAAGGAGTGTCTGGCCATCAAGTGGGCAGTCCTCACTCTCCGTTACTACCTGCTGGGGTGGGTCTTCACTCTCTGCTCAGATCATGCCCCACTCCAATGGCTCCACCGCATGAAGGTTACCAACGCGTGGATCATCAAGGTGGTCTACAGACCCGGAGCGTAGATGGCTGTCGCCAACTTCCTGTCCAGAAATGGGGAGGGAAGTGGTAGGCAGTCCGGATGTCTCCCCTGCCCGAGTCGGGTGGTGGGGATATGTGGCAGCGGGGGCGTGGTCGAGTGTCTGTTGAGAGAGCGGTAAGGGTGCATACACCTGAGCCAAATTATGACTAACACCTGTCTCTAATTGTAGTATGACTGGGGAGAGTGGCATAAAAGGACCATGCCAGCACCAGATCGAGAGAGAGAGACTGGGTCGAGAACTTTACTGTGAAGCTGATGAGTTATTGTGAAGCTGTAAACCAGAGAAGTGGTCAATTAAAATTTCCCTACCTGTGTTTGAAGAATCCAGTTCCCTGTGTCCTTCCTTGTTACAGTGGTAATTAACAGTCACAAATGCTGTCGACTGAGAAATATTTAAGCCAAAATATTTCAACACGAAGTAGGTAAATGCTGTTTTGTCTACAAATACACAATCATTAAAGGCAAGATTTAAATCACAAAAATATTTTTTTCCATTGTTCTAAAAATAAAAATGTATCAGGTTTAAATCAGTATAAATAAAGAAAGCTTCTTCAGATTGTTGTGTGCATGTGCTACAATACAGATTTATCCTCTACTATAAACACTGGAGTCAGAGATGTGTTTACCAGGCATGACACCATTACGTAGGAAATGAAAAAGGAAAACAGGCAAAACAAGAACCCTATTATCTGATTTTTGGGCGATACATGTGCATGTCAGTGCTAAAACGATGGGAGAAACCTTTAATTAAAAGTGAGAGGTAATGACATTCTGGCCTTAAAGCTTTGGTGAATCTTTAGCCCTTTGGGAAAATCTGTAGGATCGCAGCGTGTCCGCCAACCTCCTCATGCTCTCCTGCCAGATTCCAGTTGAAAGTTAATTGGACGTGGAGAGGTCTGAGGCAGCCTGCGCTGAGCCCCATTAGTGATTCCCCTGTCGAATGCAGAGCCACGAGGATCACACACTCACAAATAGGCAGATTAAAATAATCAATGCACTTCACTTGCCTCCAACACATTCACAAAAGTGCACACAGGACCAAACCTGCATGCACATACACACTCAAGTACACACATCCACACAAAATGAATTAATGGAGGACCTATTCACCATTGGTGTATGATACTTGGCTCTCACTCCGAGAGTGTATGTGCTGTCTAATGAAGGGGGAATAGTTCTGACTGGTGGTGGACGGATAGAGAAAAGGTCAGTGAGCTGTTGATGGGCTCCTCTTGGCACACAATAGGGGTATTTCAACAGCCATACACCCAAATATACCTTTTTTCATCAACAGATCTTCTTTTACTATATATAATAATTCTAAACATTATATACGTATATACATTGGCGGCCAAAAGTTTGGAATAATGTACAGATTTTGCTGTTTTGGAAGGAAATTGGTACTTTAATTCACCAAAGTGGCATTCAACTGATCACGAAGTATAGTCACAGGACATTACTGATGTAAAAAAAAGCACCATTATTATTTGAAAAAAAGTCATTTGATCAAATCTAGACAGGCCCCATTTCCAGCAGCCATCACTCCAACACCTTATCCTTGAGTAATCATGCTAAATTGCTAATTTGGTACTAGAAAATCACTTGCCATTATATCAAACACAGTTGGAAGCTATTTGGATCATTAAATTAAGCTTAACATTGTCTTTGTGTTTGTTTTTGAGTTGCCTCAATATGCAATAGACTGGCATGTCTTAAGGTCGATATTAGGTCAAAAATGGCAAAAAAGAAACAGCTTTCTTTAGAAACTTGTCAGTCAATCATTGTTTTGAGGAATGAAGGCTATACAATGCTTGAAATTGACAAAAAACTGAAGATTTCATACAAAGGTGTACACTACAGTCTTCAAAGACAAAGGACAACTGGCTCTAACAAGGACAAAAAGAGATTTGGAAGGCCCAGATGCACAAATAAACAAGAGGATAAGTACATCAGAGTCTCTAGTTTGAGAAATACAATGCATCCGGAAAGTATTCACAGCGCTTCACTTTTTCCACATTTTGTTATATTATAGCCTTATTCCAAAATGGATTAAATTAATTATTTTCCTCAAAATTCTACAAACAATACCCCATAATGGCAACGTGAAAGAAGTTTGTTTGAAATCTTTGCAAATTTATTAAAAATAAAAAAATAAAAAAATCACATGTATATAAGTATTCACAGCCTTTGCCATGACACTCAAAATTGTGCTCAGGTGCATCCTGTTTCCACTGATCATCCTTGAGATGTTTCTACAACTTGATTGGAGTCCACCTGTGGTAAATTCAGTTGATTGGACATGATTTGGAAAGGCACACACCTGTCTATATAAGGTCCCACAGTTAACAGTGCATGTCAGAGTACAAACCAAGCCATGAAGTCCAATGAATTGTCTGTAGACCTCCGAGACAGGATTGTATCGAGGCACAGATCTGGGGAAGGGTACAGAAAAATTTCTGCAGCATTGAAGGTCCCAATGAGCACAGTGGCCATCATCCGTAAATGGAAGAAGTTTGGAACCACCAGGACTCTTCCTAGAGCTGGCCGCCTGGCCAAACTGAGCGATCGGGGGAGAAGGGCCTTAGTCAGGGAGGTGACCATGAACCCGATGGTCACTCTGACAGAGCTCCAGCATTTCTTTGTGGAGAGAGGAGAACCTTCCAGAAGAACAACCATCTTTGCAGCACTCCACCAATCAGGCCTGTATGGTGGAGTGGCCAGACGGAAGCTACTCCTCAAGGCACATGACAGCCCGCCTGGAGTTTGCCAAAAGGCACCTGAAGGACTCTCAGACCATGAGAAACAAAGATTGAACTCTTTGGCCTGAATGGCAAGCATCATGTCTGGAGGAAACCAGGCACCACTCATCACCTGGCCAATACCATCCCTACAGTGAAGCATGGTGGTGGCAGCATCATGCTGTGGAGATGTTTTTCAGCGGCAGGAACTGGGAGACTAGTCAGGATCGAGGGAAAGATGAATGCAGCAATGTACAGAGACATCCTTGGGGACCTCAGACTGGGGCGAAGGTTCGTCTTCCAACAGGACAACGACCCTAAGCACACAGCCAAGATAACAAAGGAGTGGCTCCGGGACAACTCTGTGAATGTCCTTGAGTGGCCCAGCCAGAGCCCAGACTTGAACCTGATTGAACATGTCTGGAGAGATCTGAAAATGGCTGTGCACCGACACTCCCCATCCAACCTGATGGAGCTTGAGAGGTCCTGCAAAGAAGAATGGGAGAAACTGCCCCAAAATAGGTGTGCCAAGCTTGTAGCATCATACTCAAAAAGACTTGAGGCTGTAATTGGTGCCAAAGATGCTTCAACAAAGTATTGAGCAAAGGCTGTGAATACTTATGTTCATGTGATTTTTTTTTCTTTTTTTTTCTTTTTTTGTTTGTAGAAGCAGTCTGCATGCCAAGGTGCTTCATTTTATACACCTGTGGCCATGGAAGTGATTGGAACACCTGAATTCAATTATTTGGATGGGTGAGCGAATACTTTTGGCAATAGTGTATATATAATGTTTATAACAGTATTAGGAATCATTAATATTTTTCATAATACAGGTGTCATGCTTTTTTTGTATGAATTCCATCTTTCACCAAGGTGAAGTGGACACCGCTGGACCTGGGCGGATTCCAGCGAAGTGAATCGTGCAGCCGAGTCGGACGGTCCGGACCAGCCCTCGCGACGGACTGGAAAGCGCAAGCCATGCACCTGAGTTCCGCGCAAGGGGGACCAAAGGGACAACGTCATCAGATGTACCGGCGGGTGGGGCCTCGCGGCGGGGCGGAGCTTGAGGTGCCACACCACATCGTGGCCGTGCTGAGTCCGAGGACATCGAAGCACTTACCTGGCTCCTTGTGACCACCCCCGGAACAGCCTGGGACGGGGGAGGAAGAGGCCTGTCCTCATGACCCGTGGAGACTGTCACACCGGGGGCGGATTTGTGCCACAGCTGGGCGCTCAGGGCGGGAGACCGCCGCTGGAGCGCCAACCTGCCAAATGGAGTGGTGGACGGTGGTCGTGATGCCAGCCGTACACACCGAATATGTGACCCAGGGAACAAGGAAACCACTCTTGCGGAGCTCTTGAGTACTGCAGCCACTTGGGCATGCAGCACAATTAAATGCAAAAGGTAACAAAAAGAAGATCTGCTTACCAGCTCCAGAGCAGCGGGTTTCGTTGTCCCTGGGTCGCCCGTCTCAGGGTTGCTTCGAAGACCTCCGTGGGTTCTTCGGTGCCGGCTGTGAGACAGGTGGCGTCGGCTTCCTGCAGTGGGCTCCACGCCGGGGCCGGGCCGGAGGGGCGGGCTGCGGCGGAGCCGGTGCAGTCACCGCAGGGGGACGCCCTCGGCGATGAGTAGATGGGGGGATCTTGAGCCATGCCGGGGCAGGACAAGCCGGCTAGCATCCATCTACTGCTCTACCATCGAGAACTGCTGGGCAAAGTCCTCGACAGTGTCGCCGAATAGGCCCGCCTGGAAAATGGGGGCAGCAAGGAATCGTGTCCTGTCGGCCTCACCCATCTCGACCAGGTTGAGCCAAAGGTGGTGCTCCTGGACCACTAGTGTGGCCATCGTCCGCCCGGGAGACCGCGCCGTGACCTCCGTCGCTCGGAGAGCGAGGTCGGTCGCCTAGCGCAGTTCCTGCATCAATCCCGGGGTGGAACTACCCTCGTGCAGTTCCTTAGCGCCTTGGCGGACTTGCAGGAGTGCCATGGCATGCAGGGCGGAGGCGGCTTGTCCAGCAGCGCCGTAGGCTTTGACCGTCAGAGACGGCGTAAACCTACAGGCCTTGGATGGGGGCTTTGGGCACCCACGCCAGGTGGCGGCGCTCTGCGGGCATAGGTGCACCGCGAGCGCCTTTATCCACCGGGGGATTGCCGAATAACCCTTGGCCGCCCCACCATCGAGGGTAGTGAGAGCAGGGAAGCTGAAAAGATCGGGACCGGGCAGTAAAAGGTGCCTCCCGTGATCTTGTCAGCTCTTTATGCACTTCCGGGAAGAAAGGAACGGGGCGGGGCGTGGCTTTGAGCGGCGCCGCGAGCCCAGGAACCAATCACAGAGCCGCGAGGGTTCAGGGAAGAGCGGTGAAATCCACTCTAACCGACGCTCGTGGCTGTCCGGGAAAGCATGTCGTCATCTCCGCGTCAGCCAAGGCTTCCGACTGGACGAGCCCGCTCTCCGATGCTGCGCTCGAGAGCTCATCACTTTCGCGGGCTCCGAATAAGTGGTCGAACTCGCCGTGAGACGAGCCGGCGGACTCACCCGGAAGCCCGATCGGGGCAGACGAGCGTGCTGGGGAATGGGAGTTCCGCGGGGGGATACCCGGCGGAGGCGGTCCCATTGGGGTCCCCAAATCGCCCCCAGTGCTAGCCGCGCTGGCCTCAAACCCGTGGGTAAAAGGACCGAGGCGGGAGCCTCTGGGGTGGCTCGCTTCTTTACGAAGGCGAGCCGCGACCGCAACATTGCCATGGACACATTCTCGCAATGAGAATGTGACCATCCACGAACGCTGTCTCCGCGTGAGCAGTGCCCAGACACGAAAGACAGTGATCGTGACCGTTAGAAGGCGAGAGATAACGAGCACAACCAGGAATAACACACAATCGGAAAAGCATCTTTAAAAGACGCGTCTTTAAAAAGACGTTCCGTGTGTGCGCTCTTTTAGAGAAATATATACTCTTTTAGAGGGGAAAAATGCTCTTTCAGAAAATATACTCTCTAGTTTTTCTGCCGAAGCGCCCAGGGGCGTTCTCTGCAGTGCACCAGTGCAGAGGAGGGAGAAGCCGCTGAAATGCGCCGTCAGATCCAGCAGGTGAATGAACAGTAGTATTCAGCTCAATGAGCACGACCGTTCGGCTCCGAAGAGAAAATCTGAATGAGTGGTTGCATACCAGCTCCTTTTATACCCGTATGTTCGGGGGAGTGGCATGCAAATACCACTCGCCAATTTTCATTGGCCTTTTATCAAAGACCAGAGGTGTCTCGGGCTCCCAAGAGTGACCCCTAGTGTCACTACATCGACACCAACGTCGAGTGAGTGACAGATAGGGAACAGAGATATTTAGAATAATATTTTAGCTCTGTAGGTCCTGACAATGCAAATTTTGAAGCTCTAAAAGGCACCTAAATGCAGCATAAAAGTAATCCATATTTCTCCTGTAACACCTGTAACTTTTGCCTTAGCGGCCACCAGAGGTTGCTAGGAGTTAAGTGGCTTTTACTTTGAAGTTTTGTGTTTACCTTCTTGTGTCTCTGTTCCTGGTTCTTGCCCTGATTGTTCCCAGCTGTATCTCGTTTACCTTGTTTGCCCCAGTGTACATAATGCCCTTGTGTTTGTAGTCTTTGTCAGTTGTTACTCCTGTTAACCCTTATGGATGTAATGTTTGTTCTGTTCCCAAGTTTTGGATTTGTTTTGTTCCTGTGTTTTTCTAGTTTTTTATCTGGACTCATTTTGTTATTAAATATAAGCTGCATTTAGATCCTAGTCTCTTGACTTCTTCCTGCAATCGTTACAGAACAATTGACCATCACTATGGATCTACCGGCTTTGCAACTGCTGTCTCTCAAACAGGGAGACTTTACCATTGAGCAGTAAACTGAGCGTTTCTGCAGTCTCGCCCAGGATTTTAATTGGGGAGATATTTGTTTCAAGGACATCTACCGTTTTGGAGCCGGTGAAGTCCTGCCTGCCTAGAGGCAAGTGTGAACTCTCTTCAGTAGAATTCATTGACTATGCTTTGAAGCTCACATTCTCCCCTTACACTGTGGGGTATGGTGGAAACCCCGTGCTGCTGCCAACGCCCACGCCTGCCACGGTCCATGAGCCAGCACCCACGCCTGCCACGGTCCACGAGCCAGCGCTCATGCCTGCCATGGTCCACAAGCCAGCGCCCACGCATGCCACGGTTGACTATTCAGCGCCCAAGACTGCCATGGTCGACGAGCCAGTTCCTGAAGTCTCGTCCATTCCAGAGCCAGCGCGTGAAGCCTCGACCGTCCCAGAGCCAGCGCGTGAAGCCTCGACCGTCCCAAAGCCAGAGCCTGAAGCCTCGACCGCCCCAGAGCCAGTGCCTGAAGCCTCGACCATCCCAGAGTCAACATCTGAAGCCTCGACCGTCTCAGAGCCAGCGCCTGAAGCCTCGACCGTCCCAGAGCCAGCGCCTGAAGCCTCGACCGTCCCAGAGCCAGCGCCTGAAGCCTCGACCGTCCCAGAGCCAGCGCCTGAAGCCTCGACCGTCCCAGAGCCAGCACCTGAAGCCTCGACCGTCCCAGAGCCAGCGCCTGAAGTCTCGACCGTCCCAGAGCCAGCGCCTGAAGCCTCGACCATCCCAGAGCCAGTGCCTGAAGCCTCGACCGTCCCAGAGCCAGCGCCTGAAGCCTCGACCATCGCAGAGCCAGCGCCTGAAGCCTCGACAGTCCCAGAGCCGGCACTCACGACCACAGAGGTCGTTCACCTATCACTGCCAGTGTTCATGGCTATGGAGGCCATTCCCCTGTCACTGCCTGTGCTTACAAACACGGAGGTCATTCCCCTGTCACTGCCAGTGTTCATGGCCATGGAGGCCGTTCCCCTGTCACTGCAAGTGTTCACAGTCATGGAGGCCATTCCTCTGTCACTGCCTATGCTCACGGCCATCCGGAAGAGGAGGAGGAGAAGGGCTCCTACTCCCCAGTCAATGCCAGCGCTCACGGCCACGGAAGTCGTTCTCCAGTCACTGCCAGCGCTTCTGATCATGGTGACCATCGACGAGCCTGTCCAGTTCCCCGAGGCTGTCGACGAGCCTGTCCAGTCTCTCGAGTCTTCCAGGCTCCCCAGTGCTATGCTTCCCTATTCCATGCTCCCCAGTGCCTGGTTCCCCAGTCCTACGTTTCCAAGTGCCTTACTCCCTAGTACCTTGTTCTCCGAGTCCCCAGCTGTTCTGAACTCTGAGCTCTCTGAATCCCCAGCAGCTCTGACCTCTGAGCCCTCTGAACCTTCCATGACTCCGCCCTCCGAGCCTTCCACGGCTCTGCCCTCCAAGCCTCCACCTCCTGCGGCTCCTCTTCCTGCTGTTCTGCCTGATCTTCAGACTCCCCGTTCGCTCCACCTGGGCCACCTGGTCTGTTTTGCCCTCTGGTGGTCTCTCTGGGTTCACTTGTTGGCCTTCAGCCCCTCTCGTTTCCTCTGTGCTTTCCTGGATTGCCATTTCCATAATGTCCTGCTCCTCCCATGAGCAATTTTTTTGGTGTTATGTTTAGGAGTGCCAGGAGTCACTCCTTAAAGGGGGGCTATGTAACACCTAAGACATTTGCCCTAGCGGCCACCAGAGGTCGCTAGGAGTTAAGTGGCTTTTAGTTTGAAGTTTTGTGTTTACCTTCTTGTGTCTCTGTTCCTGGTTCCTGCCCTGTTTGTTCCCAGCTGTAACTTGTTTACCTTGTTTACCTCAGTGTACATAATGTCCTTGTGTTTGCGTAGTCTTTGTCAGTTGTTATTCCTGTTAACCCTTATGGATGTAACAAAACCAAAACCAAGTTTTGGTTTTGTTATGTTCCTGTGTTTTTCAAATTTTGTATCTGGACTCAAATCAAATCAAATCAAATCACTTTATTGTCACACAGCCATATACACAAGTGCAATGGTGTGTGAAATTCTTGGGTGCAGTTCCAATCAACATAGCAGTCGTGACAGTGATGAGACATATACCAATTTACAATAACATCAAATTAACACAGCACAATTTAAACATCTAATATACACATAATTACACACAACAATATACAAATAATAACATACACTGTACAGTATACAATACGCTGTTTTTGTTTTTTGTTTTTTTTTGTTTTTTACTATATAGATACACATTATTCAATAAAAATTAAAAATTAAAATATATATATAAAAAAAGTATATAAATATATATATATATATATATATATATATATATATATATATATATATATAGAATGTACAGTATTGTACTGTATTGACATTCAGGCTGTCGGTTGATAGTCAGTTGTTAAGAGAGACATAATATAATAATAATATAATTTATGACAGTCCGGTGTGAGATATAAGAGTAAGAGTAATAAAGTGCAGTGCTGATGTATATTGATCATGAGAGATCAAGAGTTCAGAAGTCTGATTGCTTGGGGGAAGAAGCTATCATGGAGTCGGCTGGTGCGGGTCCTGATGCTGCGATACCGCCTACCTGATGGTAGCAGTGAGAACAGCCCATGGCTCGGGTGGCTGGAGTCTCTGATGATCCTCCGAGCTTTTTTCACACACCGCCTTGTATATATTTCCTGGAGGGAGGGAAGCTCACCTCCGATGATGTGTTTAGCAGTTCGCACCACCCTTTGCAGTGCTTTGCGGTTGTGGGCGGTGCTATTGCCGTACCAGGCGGAGATACAGCCAGTCAGGATGCTCTCTACAGTGCAGGTGTAGAACCGTGTGAGGATGTGGCGGTTCATTCCAAACTTCCTCAGCCGTCTCAGGAAGAAGAGGCGCTGATGAGCCTTCTTCACAACGACTTCAGTGTGGATGGACCATGTGAGTTCCTCAGTGATGTGGACACCCAGGAACTTGAAGCTGCTGACTCTCTCCACTGGTGCTCCATTGATGGTGATGGGACTGTGTTCTCTGTCTTTTCTTCTGAAGTCCACCACAAGCTCCTTTGTCTTACTGACATTGAGGGAGAGGTTGTGCTCCTGACACCAGTGTGTCAGAGTGTGCACCTCCTCTCTGTAGGCTGTTTCATCATTGTCAGTGATCACCTACCACCGTCGTGTCATCAGCAAACTTAATGATGGCATTGGAGCTATGTGTTGCCACACAGTCATGTGTGTACAAGGAATACAGTAGTGGGCTGAGAACACAGCCCTGTGGGGCTCCAGTGTTGAGGATCAGTGATGAGGAGATGTTGCTGCCTATTCTAACCACCTGGCGTCTGCTTGACAGGAAGTCCAGGATCCAGCTGCACAGCGAGCTGTTTAAGCCCAGAGCCCGGAGTTTCTCATCTAGCTTGGAGGGCACTATGGTGTTGAATGCTGAGCTGTAGTCTACAAACAGCATTCTCACATAAGTGTTCTTTTTTTCCAGGTGGGAGAGAGCAGTGTGTATTGTAGATGCAATGGCATCATCAGTGGAGCGGTTGTTGCGGTAAGCAAACTGCAGCGGGTCAAGATTGAGTGGCAAGACAGAGCAGATGTAATCTCTGATTAGTCTCTCAAAACATTTGCTGATGATGGGGGTCAGAGCAACAGGACGCCAGTCATTTAAACAAGTTATTTTTGATTGTTTTGGAACAGGCACAATGGTGGATGTTTTAAAGCATGTGGGGACCACAGACAAAGAGAGGGAAAGGTTGAAAATGTCCGTAAAACACCAGCCAGCTGGTTCGCGCACGCTCTGATGACGTGGCCCGGAATGCTGTCTGGACCCGCGGCTTTGCGGATATTCACCCGTCGGAAGGATCGGGTTACATCCGCTACAGAGACGGAGAGTAAACTAACCTCTGTAGCTTCAGCCGTGAGAGCTCTCTCCGCGAGGGCGGTGTTATTTCCCTCGAAACGAGCATAAAAAGTATTTAGCTCATCCGGTAGAGAGGCAGCGGTGTTCATGGCGGAGTTTTTATTCCCTTTAAAGTCCGTGATGATGTTAATTCCCTGCCACATGCTTCTAGAGTTGGTGGTGTTAAACTGTCCTTCAATCTTGCTCCTGTACTGGCGTTTTGCTGTTTTGATAGTTTTTCGGAGGGCATAACTGGCTTGTTTATGCTCCTCCGCGTTCCCGGAATTAAAAGCAGATGTCAGCACATTAAGTGCCGCGCGAACATCACTATTGATCCACGGCTTCTGATTCGGATAGATTCGCACAGTTCTGGTCGGAATCACTTCCTCTACACACGTTCTGATGAAACACATTACGCTATCAGCGTAAAGCTCGATGTCGTCATCAGAGGCGGACCGGAACATCTCCCAGTCCGTGTGATCAAAACAGTCCTGTAGCGTAGAGTCTGATTGGTCCGACCAGCACTGGATCGTTCTGAGGGTGGGTGCTTCCTGTTTCAATTTCTGCCTGTAAGCGGGCAGAAGCAGAATGGAAGAGTGGTCCGATTTGCCAAATGGTGGGCGGGGGAGGGATTTGTAGCCATCCCGGAACGGAGAGTAGCAATGATCCAAAACCCGGTCCGCTCGTGTGTTGAAACTAATGTGCTGGTGATATTTTAGTGCGACTGATTTTAAACTGGCTTTATTAAAGTCCCCGGTCACAATGAACGCGGCCTCAGGGTGCGCGGTTTCCTGCTCACTTATAATCCCGTACAGTTCCTTGAGTGCCCGGTCTGTGTCGGCTTGTGGCGGGATGTACACAGCAGTGATAATGATCGCTGTGAATTCCCTCGGTAGCCAGAATGGTCGATACAGAAGCATAAGAAATTCCAGATCAGGAGAACAGAAAGACTTGATGGAATGTACGTTCCTCTGATCACACCAGGATTTGTTGATCATAAAACATACACCACCTCCTCTAGTTTTACCTGAGAGGTCTTTCGCTCTGTCCGCTCGGTGCATGGAGAACCCTGCGGGTTCAATGGCTGAGTCTGGAATCTCCGCAGACATCCAAGTTTCTGTTAGACAGATAATGCAGCAGTCCCTCGTCTCTCTTTGGAAAGAGATCCGCGCTTTCAGCTCGCAGAGCTTGTTATCCAGAGACTGAACATTTCCCAGTAGAATAGTGGGTAGCGGGGGTCAATTTGCGCGGCGTCTTACTCTGATGAGAACGCCGGCTCTGTTTCCCCTTTTCCTCTTGCGTTTCCGCGGCCATGCTGCCCAGACAAAGGGCTCCGCTGGCGTGTTTGTAAACAGTGGGTCGGCATTGAGGAATGTGAAGTCCGGTTTTCGGTGTGAGATCGCTGAACCAATGTCCAAAAGTGTTTGTCTGTCGTAGACAATGAGGCAGACAACATCCAAGACAAAAAAAATAAGAATTGTAAACAAAACAAACAAAACATTGCTATGTTGTGTCGGAGCTCGCAACGCAGCAGCCATACTCGGCGCCATCTTGAGTCCATTTAATGCCATGGAGAATAGCATGAGCCTCCACACGTGCTAGGTCTCCACGGTAACGATATCTGGTACCAAGACGTTAGCAGCAGAAGGACTCGTTTTGTTTTAAATATTATCTGCATTTAGATCCTGCTCTCTTTTTCTTTTTTTGGGGGGGGGGGGGATTTTCTCCCCTTTTCTACACAATTTGACATGTTCAATGCCCAATGTGCTCTAGGTCCTCGTGGTGGCATAGTGACTCGCCTCAATCCGGGTGGCGGAGGACGAATCTCAGTTGCCTCCGCATTTGAAACAGTCAATCCACGCATTTTATCAAGTGGCTTGTTGAGCTCGTTACCGTGGAGACCTAGCACGTGTGGAGGCTCATGCTATTCTCCACGGCATCCACGCACAACTCACCACGCGCCCCACCGAGAGCGAGAACTACATTATAGCGACCACAAGGAGGTTAACCCAACGTGACACTACCCACCCTAGCAACCGGGCCAATTGGTTGCTTAGGAAGCCTGACTGGAGTCACTCAGCATACCCATGTACATTTATGCTGCTTTTATCTGCTTTTTGGACTTTCAAATTTATGGCCAACATTCACTTGAATTGAAAGGACCAACAGAGCTGAGATATTCTTCTAAAAATATTTGTGTTTCTTCTGTAGAAGAAATAAAGTCATACACATCTTGGATGTCATGAGGGTGAGTAAATTATGAGAAAATTTTCATTTTTGTGTGAACTATCCTTTTAATCTTAATAGACAGCACTTTTTTTAATAATGTTGATTACCACAAAAATAATTTCTACTCCTCCTTTGTTTATTAAAAATGTCTGTAGTCACTTTCAATGGAAGTGAATGGGGCTAGTTCATAAATACTAAATGCACTCTGTTTCAAAAGTATAGCTGCGAGACGTAAATGTTATATGTGTTATCATGATTTTGATATCATCAAATCAGGGATTTACTGATGTTACAGCATTTATCAGATTACTGGGTTTACCAGCATTATGTCATCATACAATTATGATCATACAATCATAATATTTTATATAACATGACACAGGGTTAATAAGCAATTTTATCACATGTAAAAATTAAAGTCATGTAAACAGGTATAATGATTATGTCTTGTGGCTATACTTTTGTAACATTATGTTTTAACATTTATGGATTGCCCCCTTTCAGTTCCATTGTAGTGTAACCAAAATGTTTGCATTTTTGTAAAATAAGCGAGGGTTTATTATCTGTTGGTGGTAATCAACATATTGCCACAAATGTTTTTGATGAGCTTAAAGGAATAGTTCACCCAAAAATGAAAATTTGCTGATAATTTACTCACCCTCAGGCCATCCAAGATGTATCTGAGTTTCTTTCTTCATCAAAACAGAATTTAAGACTTAGGATTTCATTTCAGGCCTCCTCCTCTAAACAATGCAAGTGAATGTCCTCCATTTTTTGACAGTCCAAAATGCATATTTAGGGTGCATCAAAATAATCCACACGACTCCAGTTGACAAATAAAGTTCTGCTGAATGCAAACGATTGATTATTTTGAGAAACAAAACATTACTTATATACTTTTTAACAATAAATGTTCGCTTCCGTACATCTCTGTGATGTGCACTCATGAGAGGGATGACGTAAGATCGTTGGTAAGGTCGCACGTCATATGGAGGAGGAGCCAGGAAGTGCGTCATTTTTTCAAGGGGGTGTTCCCGGTATGCAGTGGTTAGTACCTACCAAAAGTGGTCCAAGGAAGGACAACCGGTGAACCGGCGACAGGGTCATGGGTGCCCAAGCTCATTGATGCGTGTGGGGAGCGAAGGCTAGCCGTCTGGTCCGATCCCACAGAAGAGCTACTGTAGCACAAATTGCTGAAAAACTTAATGCTGGCCATGATGGAAAGGTGTCAGAAAACACAGTGCATCGCAGCTTGCTGTGTATGGGGCTGCGTAGCCACAGACCGGTCAGAGTGCCCATGCTGACCCCTGTCCACTGCCGAAAGTGCCTACAATGGGAACGTGAGTTTCAGAACTGAACCATGGAGCAGTGGCCTGGTCTGATGAATCACATTCTTTTTTAGATAATGTGGATGGCCGGGTGCGTGTGCGTCGTTTACCTGGGGAAGAGATGGCAGCAGGGTGCACTATGGGAAGAAGGCAGGCCGGCGGAGGCAGTGTGATGCTCTGGGCAATGTTCTGCTGGAAAACCTTGGGTCCTGGCATTCATGTGGATGTTACTTTGACACGTACTACCTACCTAAAGATTGTTGCAAACCACGTACACCCCTTCATGGCAATGGTATTCCCTGATGGCAGTGGCCTCTTTCAGCAGGATAATGCACCCTGCCACGCTGCAAAAAAATTTCAGGAATGGTTTGAGGAACATGACAAATAGTTCAAGGTGTTGACTTGGCCTCCAAATTCCCCAGATCTCAATCTGATTGAACATCTATGGGATGTGCTGAAAAATCAAGTCCGATCCATGAAAGCCCCACCTCGCAACTTACAGGACTTAAAGGATCTGCTGCTAACGTCTTGGTACCAGATATCACAGGAGACCTTAAGACATCTTGTGGAGTCTATGCCTTGATGGGTCAGAGCTGTTTGGCAGCACGAGGGGGACCTACACGATATTAGTCAGGTGGTTTTAATGTTGTGGCTGATTGGTGTGTGTGTATATATATATATATATATATATATATATATATATATATATATATATATATATATTAGGAGTGTAAAAAAATATTGTATCGTATTGTATTGTATGATACAACACTCAAAATACAATACCATATGTATCTAATGATACTTAAAAAAAACAAGATTGTGCTGCTTTGTTTTAATTACACTATAATGTGTTTTTTTTAAGTATCATTAGATACATATGGTATTGTATTTTGAGTGTTGTATCATACAATACAATACGATACAATATTTTTACACTCCTAATATATATATATATATATATATATATATATATATATATATATATATATATATATATATATATATATATATTAGGAGTGTAAAAAAATATTGTATCGTATTGTATTGTATGATACAACACTCAAAATACAATACCATATGTATCTAATGATACTTAAAAAAAACACATTATAGTGTAATTAAAACAAAGCAGCACAATATTGAGAGCTGTGGAACAGTCTTCTCCCCGGAGAGGTGGCACTGTGCGCTCACAGGAAAATAGAGCAACACACTTACAGTACATAGGCAAGGAGATCAATGGCAAATGCCAAGTAGATTGTACTGTAGCGGTACAGCTTCGATTTTGCCAAACAATGGTGTCATGTCCTGGTACTACAGTACATCAAACATGTTGCCAACATCACCGTGCAAATCGGTGGATTTTTGAAGCAGAAACAGCAGCAGTAAGTTTAACAGCCACCTCTCCCAGCTGACACTGAGCTTGATATAAAAAAAACAGCTTATTCAAAAAACAGAGAACGTAAGAAACCCACAATTACATGAGACTGCTTTTGACTTCGAAATGTAAGCAGGTTTGAGAACAACACTTGTGCACATTTTATAAGCCGGTAATAACACCGGTAAAGTTTACAAGCAAAGTGAAATGGGGAAGAGGGCAAAAAAATTAATTTGTGTGCTGATCATTTTTTGCCCAAGCTGCTAAATAATATTGGATTATGTATATATATCGTAAAACCAGAGGTCAGGTTCCTCTCGAGTTTTTTTTATTTTTTTTTTATTGTTTTCACCACTAAATAACATTGAAAGAAGTTATTTTAATTTGTTCACTGGGGTCTTTCAGAAAACAAGGCTTGATTTTCTATAAAGCTGCTTTGAAATTATGTGTATTGTGAAAAGTGCTATACAAATATACACTATATTGCCAAAAGTATTTGCTCACCCATCCAAATAATTGAATTCAGGTGTTCCAATCACTTCCATGGCCACAGGTGTATAAAATGAAGCACCTTGGCATGCAGACTGCTTCTACAAACATTTGTGAAAGAATGGGCCGCTCTCAGGAGCTCAGTGAATTCCAGCGTGGTACTGTGATAGGATGCCACCTGTGCAACAAGTCCAGTCGTGAAATTTCCTCTCTACTAAATATTCCACAGTCAACTGTCAGTGGTATTATAACAAAGTGGAAGCGATTGGGAATGACAGCAACTCAGCCACGAAGTGGTAGGCCACGTAAAATGACAGAGCGGAGCCAGCGGATGCTGAGGCGCATAGTGCGCAGAGGTTGCCAACTTTCTGCAGAGTCAATCGCTACAGACCTCCAAAGTTCATGTGGCCTTCAGAGTAGCTCAAGAACAGTGTGTAGAGAGCTTCATGGAATGGGTTTCCATGGCCGAGCAGCTGCATCCAAGCCATACATCACCAAGTGCAATGCAAAGCGTCGGATGCAGTGGTGTAAAGCATGCCGCCACTGGACTCTAGAGCAGTGGAGACGCGTTCTCTGGAGTGAAGAATCACGCTTCTCCATCTGGCCATCTGATAGACGAGTCTGGGTTTGGCGGTTGCCAGGAGAACGGTACTTGTCTGACTGCATTGTGCCAACTGTGAAGTTTAGTGGAGGGGGGATTATGGCGTGGGGTTGTTTTTCAGGAGCTGGGCTTGGCCCCTTAGTTCCAGTGAAAGGAAATCTGAATGCTTCAGCATACCAAGAGATTTTGGACAATTCCATGCTCCCAACTTTGTGGGAACAGTTTGGGGATGGCCCCTTCCTGTTCCAACATGACTGTGCACCAGTGCACAAAGCAAGGTCCATAAAGACATGGATGAGCGAGTTTGGTGTGGAAGAACTTGACTGGCCTGCACAGAGTCCTGACCGCAACCTGATAGAGCACCTTTGGGATGAATTAGAGCGAAGACTGCGAGCCAGGCCTTCTCGTCCAACATCAGTGTCTGACCTCACAAATGCGCTTCTGGAAGAATGGTCAAAAATTCCCATAAACACACTCCTAAACCTTGTGGAAAGCCTTCCCAGAAGAGTTGAAGCTGTTATAGCTGCAAAGGGTGGGCCAACGTCATATTAAACACTATGGATTAAGAATGGGATGTCACTTAAGTTCATATGCATCTAAAGGCAGATGAGCGAATACTTTTGGCAATATAGTGTATATGACTAGAGCGTAGACAAACTAATTTTCTCAAGAAAAACATGAAAATAGTGAGATCATATTAGTTTTTCTCAACAATCAAACAAAATAAATGCAGTGCTGTTGTTTAAGTTACTTAGAGCTCTGCTTTTTGTTGCCAATGTCAGACACTTTTGTGGTATTTTTGATTTAAAAGACATTTATGTTGAATTTTGAGTGAAACATTTGTGGGTGCTCGTATCGTATTGTATCTTATCATGACATTTGTGTATCGTTACATGCTTTTATGTGTGTGTATATATATATATATGTATATATTAATGTTTTTTCATATTACAAATGACAAATACGTAGCACTGCTATGCAAAATCAGTTTAGAACAGATATATTTTTCCTTCAATGCTACTACACTGGAAACCTTCCTAACACAGATTGGTATTCAATAACGCAAATCTCAATGACGGTAGTCACCACTCAAGACGTGCAGATGTTGAGAGTTTTGTGATCTTTGTCAGAGGTCAGTGTGTTTTATGTGGGTTGTGGTTGGCTGGAGTGTTTCTTAAGGGAATAACACGCCCAATAAAACGAGGCATTTGAGGTAGTAAAGGCATGCTGTATATGGATGTTTACTAAACATATTTTATTTATTTTAGAATAGACTGTGTTAGGAAGAATTGCTCTGTATGTCTTGCAAATCTGACAGAGATTAAGTGGCTATAACATGGCTGAGCAAAATGCCAGACAATCAATGTCTGTCACTTGACACCTGTCTGCCTGCAGACTATGCTTTTTTTTTTTTTTTATACTTGAGCATAAATAAGCTACAAAAGGATGACAACAAAATTATAGGCTAATAAAATAGCAAATAACTATCATATCTGTCATGTAAAACTCCATACTTTCTGATTGGATGTACAGTATGAAACTATTGTGCACTATAGGGGAGATGGGGAACTTGTCATAATGGCTTTATCTCAGTAACGATTAGGTTTTAAGTCAAATGTCCAATTACACAATTGCTTTTTTTTTCTCTAGCAGTGATTTTTGTATGTTGGTTTGAAACACCTAGTTCAAATCTTTTTTTTAAATTTCAAAAATTGCCTTTTAAAATTGTACTGCCAAACAAACATTCCAATATCATATTTTATGTATAGCTGTTAGGTATACAACTGAACACAATAAAACCAAACTGCCCTACATTCTGGCAAGAGACAACTATAATGAAGGTAGATTTTAAAGGTTGTTCTGTGTTCTTGGTACAAGTGTATTTGAGAAATGTCAGATCAGTTGTCAAGTGTTTTAAATGTTATACATTTAATTACAATATTTTGCTGTTTCATGATTGTTTACTGTTTAAATTTGGCAGAAAGTCAGCTGTTTAATTGCAGGTTCCATTGTGACAATATACCCCATATAGTGTCACAGTATGTCCCGATATTGGTCAACATACACTGCCGTTCAAAACTTTGGGGTCACTTGCCTGAAATGTTTCTCATGATCTTAAAAATCTTTTGATCTGAAGGTGTATGCTTAAATATTTGAAATTAGTTTTGTAGAAAAAAATATAATTGTGGCAATTTATTAATTTATTTAATTACAAAACAAATTTTACAAAAAAAAAAAAAGGTTTTGAAATTGATGACTTGGACCGAATAATTAAGAAAAGCAGCCACTAAGTGCCCAGCATATAGATGGGAACTCCTTCAATACTGTTTAAAAAGCATCCCAGGGTGATACCTCAAGAAGTTGGTTGAGAAAATGTCAAGAGTACATGTCTGCAAATTCTAGGCAGAGGGTGACTACTTTGAAGATGCTAAAATATAACATAATTTTGATTTATTTTGGATTTTTTTAGTCACAACTTAATTCCCATAGTTCCGATTCTATTATTCCATAGTTATGATGACTTTACTATTATTCTAAAATGTGAAATAAATAAATAAATAAATAAATAAAAAAATAAAAAATAAAGAATGAATAAGTGACCCTAAACTTTTGAACGGTAGTGTATATTCAGTGAATGGTATCATTTTCCTGGGCAGTAACGGCGAAAATGTTCAATAGCTTTTTGCAGCCAAGACTTTTAAGGTATGTGCCTATACAGAATGTGACTCTCAAAAATAAACCTACATTGAGAAATATTCACTGAAGTAAAATATGTGACAACTAGCCCCAGTCTCTTCTATTTTATGTTTGTTTTATCAAACCGTTCATTACCTTCTTAATTGCATCTCTATTCATGAAAGTTCGTCTGCTTGACCACATGACTAAGCTCAATTTAATATGTTAACAAACAAGTTTCAGATCCACTGCTGGTAGTCAATACAGCTGACATCTCAAGCAGAATTTAAATGAGTCCATGTCACCGGAAAACAGTCTCATCGCGTTTTGCATGATACGTGCGTCTGTGATTAAATTCAACCGGTCAATATGGAGAAGGGATATAGTGTACAGTGTTAGCATCCACAATTTTGAGATTTATAGTACTAGTTTGACTAACATAGCTGCTAAAAGGTGCTACAGAAGATAAACAGGAGAGAGTATAACCGTTTTCTTAATTGGGGTGGAGGTCAGCCACCATCCATTTAACCTGACCATCCCTTGTCAGAGCATCACTCTATTATGATGCCACTCCATTGCCATAGAGATGAGGGCACAAGGCCTCGATCTTTATAGTGAAAAACATCAGGATTGTTTCTGATTCCAAATGCATCAAAATACAGACTTATTCTTTTGTATTTTTTATATATGGTCATGGAAACACCACTGAAGTACTCAGTTTCTGCTTATTTATATAAAGTTTCAGTATCATATGTGTTAGTATCACATCGAAAGAACAAAAAGCACAGTTTTGCCATGGTGTATTTTGGTAACTACGATTTTTGCTTATTGCAATCAGGGCTGTTTCTTAGCAAATGGGGGCCCTAAGCGAATTCCTAGTTTTGAGGCATCCCAACAATCCCAAAAATTAAAAGAAAGAAATACTTTGCTTAATGAAAATTAGGCCTTTTTTTGACCATTTTCTGTAATGTGAAACAACTAATAAATGTCATGAAAATATTTTCACAATGTAAAAAAACAGGCTTCATTTTCCTTAATGCATAATATTTTGATAAATGAACATATCTAATTTGGACCAATACTCAATACTGCAATGGGAAACAATATTTGTCATGAAAATAATGTCACAACGTAAAAAAATAATTTTCTTTATGCAAATTATAATTTCTTTTTTTTTTTTTTTTTTTTTTTATTTTGGGATGCAGTTGTGACCTGGACATGTTTTTGTGAGATTCACCCTAGTACTCCTTCAGTAATACAGTGTTTTGTGATTGACCCTTGTGAGGGACAATTGAGGTGAGCAGCTCGCTGTCCTTCCTGTAACCGTGGCTTCATTTCTCCTTTGTGTGACAGGTGAGGGCCAGTGCTATCGCCCAAGATGCCGACCAGAATTATGACTATGCATCCAACAGTGTGATCCTGCATTTGGACGTAGGAGACGAGGTGTGTGTGCAGCTGGATGGAGGGAAAGTCCATGGAGGAAACACCAACAAATACAGCACATTCTCTGGCTTCCTCATCTATGCTGACTGACCTGCTCAGTTTCTCCATGATCCTGCTCTATGCACGCACACTGAGATGTACTGTGTATAAACACACACACACATAGAAGTACATACACACACTAAACAGGCTTAAAAGAAATGGACATGGTTAAATACTTAGTAGAAGGGCTCCACAGACATGATGGCACCAAGACAGCTATTACCTTCATAAAGCAAGCAAATTTCTGGTACACCGTTCGTATGTGTGTAAATTATCAGCATTATAACCTTATATAAACTTAAATTAAAATGCCTATAAATTATGTCTATATCTATCCTGGACAGTAACATGCTCATATGTTCATCAGTCACATGTACTTGTTAGTGTATTTGTTAAATGAATCTTTCCATACTGTGTGTCTCATTCAAAACAACATATTCATGGCAATGAAACTGCATTCGAAGTCTTTTGAAATTCTGCACTCTCTATAGAATTTGCATTTACACATGGCTGGGCTTGGGACAAAATCAGTTTTTAAATGTACTTTTCACTAACTAGACGGTCAAATAGTGTAACACATATGTAGCTCAATATAGCCACGTATAAATGCGTGCACACGCTGTGCAGGGCTAGTGATTAAGTCCTCTTGTTCAATTTGTTTGTCTTAAAGTGACTGTTTTGTCTGTCTGTGTGGAATTAGAAATACAACTTGTACACGTGGATACGCAAGAGTGTAATCGAACACACAATGGCTCGCCACAGCCACACACATGGATTTCCAATAGCTCTAAAGAACATGGTCCAGACCGAAACATTAATATATTGATTTAGACTGATAAGACTCTTCAATTCAAACCAATGCAACTACTCAATAATATGAGACTTTAGTTTAATAAGCCAAATATGTTTTATCCACATAATTAAACTGTACTTTTAAGATGGAAAATTTACTTTTATGAGGGAAAATCCCCTCTGGAGAAGTTAAATATATGAAAGCAAATTTATGCATGCCTACCCTTAACAACTCAAAGAATAGATTACAGTGTAAACAATCTCTTCGCTGGTTTGAAATTGAAAATGTAAATTATTTGACACTGAAATATTAATTTAATATCACAGTCTCAAAATAAACAAACCATATTGCACATAATAAATGTATGTTAATGTACCCATATATTAATTTACATGAATATACCTGCTCAATTGATTCAAATTTCAGCATGCAAAGTATTAATATATAGGTTTATTAATTTATTCTTTAAGAGAAAGAAGGTCAGTACTATTGAAATTGTAAGAAATGAAGTTGCATTGCTTTTTTTTATCATTAAAAGAGAATATATTTAAAGTGTAACACTGATACATCTCATTACAATTTAAGATAAGAAACATGGAGGTCAATATACTGACCTGTCAATTTCACATAAAAATGGCATACGTTCTGAAATACCGTGTTTTAGAATTATATATACACACACACACACACACACACACACACACACACACACACTACCGGTCAAAAGTTTTGAAACACTTATCCTTTCTTATAATTTCTTTTCTAAGAAATTTTAGAATAATAGTAAAGTCATCAAAACTATGGAATAACATAAATGTAACTATGGGAATTATGTTGTGACTAAACAAAATCCAAAATAAATAAAAACTGTGTTATATTTGAGTCACCCTTTGCCTAGAATTTGCAGACATGTACTCTTGACATTTTCTCAACCAACTTCTTGAGGTATCACCCTGGGATGCTTTTTAAACAGTATTGAAGGAGTTCCCATCTATGCTGGGCACTTATTGGCTGCTTTTCTTTATTATTTGGTCCAACTCATCAATTTCAAAATCTTTTTTTAATTTTTTATTACATTTTAGTTTATTGATAAGAAAATAAATGAATATGGTGGCACAATTATACTTTTGTCTACAAAACTAATTTCAAATATTTAAGCATACACCTTCAAATCAAAAGATTTTTAAGATCATGAGAAACATTTCAGTCAAGTGTTTCAAAACTTGTTCGGTAGTGTATATATGCACAACAGTTAGTTCCGGTCCTCAAGTCTGATTGGACGAGAGACGTTCCATGAATACTGATGGTCTCACACCATCAGCATTCGGACGCTTCACTGTTTGTATCACTCTGCTTGTGTTCATGCCATCTAAACTAAACTGTAAGAGCAGTGCATATGTGTTAAGAGCTATCTGTCTCTTTACATTTAATATTGTGGCATTACGTATTTTAGCCAGCAGGTGGAGGCAAAAGACCATTTTTGTGTGTAATATAAGCCAGTTGGTGACGTGAAGTGAGTCAGCATCAGTCAGTGTTTTCATTCATCACCATTACGTGATCGCTCATATTACTACTACACTACTAAAGCCAGGAAATAGCTTTAAATGACTTTAGACTAACAACTTAAGCATTAAGGCTCATCACAACAGACTGATTAATTACACAAACTCAAGGTGCTTACCTCTTACCAGATTTTCCACACTGGAGAGGACATACTGTTCAAAATGGTTGAGGAGTTTACGATTTCTATAGTGAAAGACTCTTGTGCACTGGCTACTGCAAAAAATGGAGGAACACCCCCACTTGAATGGCTGTTTTTCCACTGAGAAAATAGAATGAATTTCACCAAATTGACATTCTCTTCAGAAAGTTGACTAACACACTAAAGCATCATCAACAGGTGATCGCACACGCTCCATCTCTCTCTCTCTCTCTCTCTCTCTCACACACACACACACACACACACACATCCTTGTTTCTCCAAAAACATGTGAGAAACAGCTCAAGCCGTGATATTATAAGTTCTAAAATCTGTACATTATTCATTATTCCAAACTTTTGGCCAACAGTGTTTGTGTGTGTGTGTGTGTGTGTGTGTGTGTCTATATATATATATATATATATATATATATATATATATATATATATATATATATATATATATATATATATATATATAATGATAATAGTAAAGTCATCAAAACTATGGAATAACATAAATGGAACTATGGGAATTATGTTGTGACTAAACAAAATCCAAAATAAATCAAAACTGTGTTATATTTTAGCATCTTCAAAGTAGTCGCCCTTTGCCTAGAATTTGCAGACATGTACTCTTGACATTTTCTCTACCAACTTCTTGAGGTATCACCCTGGGTTGCTTTTTAAACAGTATTGAAGGAGTTCCCATCTATGTTGGGCACTTATTGGCTGCTTTTCTTTATTATTTGGTCCAAGTCATCAATTACAAAAACTTTTTTTTTATTTTATTAAATTTTAGTTTTATAATGAAATAAATTAATATGGTGGCACAATTATATTTTTGTCTACAAAACTAATTTCAAACATTTAAGCATATGCCTTCAGATCAAAAGATTTTTACCGGTAGTGTATATATATTCCTGTAGTATCAGGCCCAGAAATATATATTAGAGTCTATTGCTATTTTATGAGAATAGTGAAAAGGTTAAAGTGTAGAAATTATACACTAGACATAATCTCAGAATAGTGTGTATACACATTTAAAACACAAACTAAATTTTAGTTATGATCTAATGAAGTGGTTTTTGGCACAAGTAAAGCCATGTGCAAATACACGGAGATACAGGTATACAGATAACATGTCAAAACATAAAAAAGCATTCCATATTCATACAAAATCAATAAATAATATTCAAATATCTTTGCCTTGTTTTTGTTAAACTCGTTGACAAACTGACTTTAAAGGAATATTCTTGATTCAATACAAGTTAAGCTCAATCGACAGTATTTGTGACGTAATATTGATTACCACAAAAATTTATTTTGACTCATCCCTCGTTTTCTTTAAAAAAGCACAAATCTGGGTTACAGTGAGGCACTTACAATGGAAGTGAATGAGGTAAACATTAAAATACTCACTATTTCAAAAGTATAGCCACAAAACATAAACAATATGCATGTTAACATGATTTTAGTGTGATAAAATCACTTACTAACCTTTTCTCGGTAAAGTTATAGCCAACTTTACAACTTTGCTGCCCCCAATCGGGCTGGAGGGTACAGGATACCGGTAAGAATCAAGGGGAGTACACACCAAGCCTTGGTGGACACGGATTGTAACCAGACCACTCTCCACCAATGCTTGGTTCAACATGAGGCTCTGGGCACAGCTAAAATGGTGAGGTGTGTGCATGGGGATATTCACAACTACCCTGTGGTGACCCTTGTGATTAAATTCTGGGGAACAAAACATAGAGTGGAGGCCGCGGTTATTTCCTGCCTCACCCATCCACTGATTTTGGGGACTAATTGGCCTGAATTTAGAAATGTATTAAAGGGAATATGCGCAGATGGGTCCTGCACAAAAGCGATGAGATGTGAAATGTGCGATGCTCTGGCAGGGGAGGAGGAGCCGGGGCCATCTTCATCAGCTCCACGTCAGGATGAAGTGAGGGGGAGAGGCTGCAGCCCCTCCCATCCTCGGGGGATTTCCCGAAGGGGATTTCCCTTTGGAGCAGTCGCGAGACGAAACCCTCAAGCATGCCTTCGACCAAGTGAGAGTGATCGATGGTCAACAACTCCAGCCGAATGTCGCACTTTCGTATCCCTGTTTCGCAATTATAAATGAGTGGTTGTATAGAGTGACGCAGGATGCTCAAACAAAGGAAGATACAACCCAGCTCTTAATACCGTGGAGCCTCCGGGAAATGGTGTTCCAGGCGACTCATTATAATCCTATGGCGGGTCACTTAGGGGAAAGAAAGACACTGAACTGACTAATAGCCCGTTTTTATTGGCCGGGCATTAGCGGCGATGTTCGCAGGTGGTGTGCAGCATGCCGTGAATGTCAGTTGGTGAATCCACCGGCCACCCCAAAAGCACAATTTCGCCCCTTTCCACTGATCGAGGTCTCCTTCGAGAAAATTGGCATGGAACTTGTTGGGCCATTAGAGCGGTCAACACACGGACATCGCTTTGTATTAGTCCTAGTGGACTATGCAACACGATATCCGGAAGCAGTGCCTCTGTGCAACATCTCAGCATGCAGTGTTGCGGAGGCACTTTTCAAAATAATCTCCCGGGTGGGGATTCCGAAAGAAATCCTCACCGATCAGGGCACAACCTTTATGTCACGGACACTATGCGAGCTTTATGAATTATTGGGTATTAAGTCAATTCACACCAGCGTTTACCATCCACAGACAGATGGCCTGGTGGAGCGATTCAATAAATCCCTTAAGAATATGATTCTTAAGTTCATGCACGAGGATGCTAGGAATTGGGACAAATGGCTCGATCCCCTGTTATTTGCAGTACGATAGGTCCCGCAAGCCTCCACGGGTTTTCCCCATTCGAGCTGCTATATGGCCGGTGCCCACGTGGCGTGATTGATGTCATACGCGAAGCTTGGGAGGAGGGACCTTCAAACAGTAAGAATGAAATTCAAAATGTTCTTGATCTTAGAGCAAAACTCCACACCCTGGGGCAACTAACACAGGAGAATTTGCTCCAAGCTCAAGAATGACAGAGCCGACTGTATAACAAGGGAACTTGGCTAAGGGAATTTGCACCGGGAGATAAGGTACTCATATTACTCCCCACATCGAGCTCCAAATTACTTGCCAAGTGGCAAGGACCCTTTGAGTTCACACGACGAGTGGGGGATCTCGATTATGAGGTAAAGTGAATCGATAGAGAGGGCACACGTCAAATGTGGAATGATGGAGGGATGCAGCCCCTGTGACATTTTCCGGAGAGGGCGGTGGTAAACACAAAATACAATCACGTCACCCCGAGACCACCTCTTACCGTACCAACTTGCAGTGGTTGCCAAACTACAACAAGA
This sequence comes from Myxocyprinus asiaticus, assembly GCF_019703515.2. NCBI lineage: Eukaryota > Metazoa > Chordata > Actinopteri > Cypriniformes > Catostomidae > Myxocyprinus > Myxocyprinus asiaticus. Next base: position 50,712 of record NW_026249804.1, read on the forward strand.
ATTCACAGATGTGTTTTCCCCTCTACCGGGTCACAAGAACCTCATCCAACACCACATCGACACCGAGCCGGGGTGGTGGTACGTACCCGTCCCTACCAATTACCCAAACATAAAAAAGAAAAAAAATTGTTTGGGAAGAATTGGATGCAATGCTCGATATGGGAGTAATAAAGGAATCCCAAAGCGACTGGTCCAGCCCAGTTGTTCTGGTACATAAGAGCGACGGGTCTGTACGGTTCTGTGTGGATCATAAAAAAGTCAACACGGTTTCTAAATTTGATGCCTACCCAGTGCCTCGTATTGATGAGTTGCTCCATCGGTTGGACACTGCTCGTTTTTACTCGACACTGGATTTGACAAAGGGTTATTGGCAGATCCCCTTGACACCAATTTCCCATGAAAAAAACGGCTTTCTCCACTCCGTTCGGATTACACCAATTTGTGACACTTCTGTTTGGTTTGTTTGGGGCCCCGGCCACGTTTCAGCGCCTTATGGACCGAATCCTCAGACTGCATTCGGCTTATGCTGCTACCTATTTGGATGACATCATCATTTATAATAATGATTGGCAGCGGCATATGCAACATCTGAGGGTGGTTCTGAGGTCGCTGCGAAGGGCGGGGCTCACAGCAAACCCTAAGAAGTGCGCGATTGGGCGGGTGAAGGTATGGTATCTGGGGTTCCACTTGGGCCACGGGCAGGTGTATCCCCAAATTGACAAGATGGCGGTGATTGCGACCTGCCCGAGACCCAAGACCAAAAAGGGGGTGAGATAGTTCCTGGGGCTGGCTGGCTATTATAGGAGATTTGTGCCTAACTATTCGGATGTCGCCAGCCCGCTGACTGATCTCACTAAAAGGGAGCTCCAGACCCGGTCCAGTGGATGGAGCATTGCCACCAGGCGTTTACACAGGTTAAAGCCGCACTTTGCGGAGGGCCACTTTTACATGCACCTAATTTCTCTCTCCCTTTTTTATTGCAGATGGACGCTTCAGACAGGGGGCTGGGGGCCGTACTCTCGCAGGTGGTGGAGTGGGAGGAGAGCCCGGTGATGTACATCAGCCGCAAGCTCTCCTTGAGGGAAACAAAGTACAGCACCGTAGAAAAGGAGTGTCTGGCCATCAAGTGGGCAGTCCTCACTCTCCGTTACTACCTGCTGGGGTGGGTCTTCACTCTCTGCTCAGATCATGCCCCACTCCAATGGCTCCACCGCATGAAGGTTACCAACGCGTGGATCATCAAGGTGGTCTACAGACCCGGAGCGTAGATGGCTGTCGCCAACTTCCTGTCCAGAAATGGGGAGGGAAGTGGTAGGCAGTCCGGATGTCTCCCCTGCCCGAGTCGGGTGGTGGGGATATGTGGCAGCGGGGGCGTGGTCGAGTGTCTGTTGAGAGAGCGGTAAGGGTGCATACACCTGAGCCAAATTATGACTAACACCTGTCTCTAATTGTAGTATGACTGGGGAGAGTGGCATAAAAGGACCATGCCAGCACCAGATCGAGAGAGAGAGACTGGGTCGAGAACTTTACTGTGAAGCTGATGAGTTATTGTGAAGCTGTAAACCAGAGAAGTGGTCAATTAAAATTTCCCTACCTGTGTTTGAAGAATCCAGTTCCCTGTGTCCTTCCTTGTTACAGTGGTAATTAACAGTCACAAATGCTGTCGACTGAGAAATATTTAAGCCAAAATATTTCAACACGAAGTAGGTAAATGCTGTTTTGTCTACAAATACACAATCATTAAAGGCAAGATTTAAATCACAAAAATATTTTTTTCCATTGTTCTAAAAATAAAAATGTATCAGGTTTAAATCAGTATAAATAAAGAAAGCTTCTTCAGATTGTTGTGTGCATGTGCTACAATACAGATTTATCCTCTACTATAAACACTGGAGTCAGAGATGTGTTTACCAGGCATGACACCATTACGTAGGAAATGAAAAAGGAAAACAGGCAAAACAAGAACCCTATTATCTGATTTTTGGGCGATACATGTGCATGTCAGTGCTAAAACGATGGGAGAAACCTTTAATTAAAAGTGAGAGGTAATGACATTCTGGCCTTAAAGCTTTGGTGAATCTTTAGCCCTTTGGGAAAATCTGTAGGATCGCAGCGTGTCCGCCAACCTCCTCATGCTCTCCTGCCAGATTCCAGTTGAAAGTTAATTGGACGTGGAGAGGTCTGAGGCAGCCTGCGCTGAGCCCCATTAGTGATTCCCCTGTCGAATGCAGAGCCACGAGGATCACACACTCACAAATAGGCAGATTAAAATAATCAATGCACTTCACTTGCCTCCAACACATTCACAAAAGTGCACACAGGACCAAACCTGCATGCACATACACACTCAAGTACACACATCCACACAAAATGAATTAATGGAGGACCTATTCACCATTGGTGTATGATACTTGGCTCTCACTCCGAGAGTGTATGTGCTGTCTAATGAAGGGGGAATAGTTCTGACTGGTGGTGGACGGATAGAGAAAAGGTCAGTGAGCTGTTGATGGGCTCCTCTTGGCACACAATAGGGGTATTTCAACAGCCATACACCCAAATATACCTTTTTTCATCAACAGATCTTCTTTTACTATATATAATAATTCTAAACATTATATACGTATATACATTGGCGGCCAAAAGTTTGGAATAATGTACAGATTTTGCTGTTTTGGAAGGAAATTGGTACTTTAATTCACCAAAGTGGCATTCAACTGATCACGAAGTATAGTCACAGGACATTACTGATGTAAAAAAAAGCACCATTATTATTTGAAAAAAAGTCATTTGATCAAATCTAGACAGGCCCCATTTCCAGCAGCCATCACTCCAACACCTTATCCTTGAGTAATCATGCTAAATTGCTAATTTGGTACTAGAAAATCACTTGCCATTATATCAAACACAGTTGGAAGCTATTTGGATCATTAAATTAAGCTTAACATTGTCTTTGTGTTTGTTTTTGAGTTGCCTCAATATGCAATAGACTGGCATGTCTTAAGGTCGATATTAGGTCAAAAATGGCAAAAAAGAAACAGCTTTCTTTAGAAACTTGTCAGTCAATCATTGTTTTGAGGAATGAAGGCTATACAATGCTTGAAATTGACAAAAAACTGAAGATTTCATACAAAGGTGTACACTACAGTCTTCAAAGACAAAGGACAACTGGCTCTAACAAGGACAAAAAGAGATTTGGAAGGCCCAGATGCACAAATAAACAAGAGGATAAGTACATCAGAGTCTCTAGTTTGAGAAATACAATGCATCCGGAAAGTATTCACAGCGCTTCACTTTTTCCACATTTTGTTATATTATAGCCTTATTCCAAAATGGATTAAATTAATTATTTTCCTCAAAATTCTACAAACAATACCCCATAATGGCAACGTGAAAGAAGTTTGTTTGAAATCTTTGCAAATTTATTAAAAATAAAAAAATAAAAAAATCACATGTATATAAGTATTCACAGCCTTTGCCATGACACTCAAAATTGTGCTCAGGTGCATCCTGTTTCCACTGATCATCCTTGAGATGTTTCTACAACTTGATTGGAGTCCACCTGTGGTAAATTCAGTTGATTGGACATGATTTGGAAAGGCACACACCTGTCTATATAAGGTCCCACAGTTAACAGTGCATGTCAGAGTACAAACCAAGCCATGAAGTCCAATGAATTGTCTGTAGACCTCCGAGACAGGATTGTATCGAGGCACAGATCTGGGGAAGGGTACAGAAAAATTTCTGCAGCATTGAAGGTCCCAATGAGCACAGTGGCCATCATCCGTAAATGGAAGAAGTTTGGAACCACCAGGACTCTTCCTAGAGCTGGCCGCCTGGCCAAACTGAGCGATCGGGGGAGAAGGGCCTTAGTCAGGGAGGTGACCATGAACCCGATGGTCACTCTGACAGAGCTCCAGCATTTCTTTGTGGAGAGAGGAGAACCTTCCAGAAGAACAACCATCTTTGCAGCACTCCACCAATCAGGCCTGTATGGTGGAGTGGCCAGACGGAAGCTACTCCTCAAGGCACATGACAGCCCGCCTGGAGTTTGCCAAAAGGCACCTGAAGGACTCTCAGACCATGAGAAACAAAGATTGAACTCTTTGGCCTGAATGGCAAGCATCATGTCTGGAGGAAACCAGGCACCACTCATCACCTGGCCAATACCATCCCTACAGTGAAGCATGGTGGTGGCAGCATCATGCTGTGGAGATGTTTTTCAGCGGCAGGAACTGGGAGACTAGTCAGGATCGAGGGAAAGATGAATGCAGCAATGTACAGAGACATCCTTGGGGACCTCAGACTGGGGCGAAGGTTCGTCTTCCAACAGGACAACGACCCTAAGCACACAGCCAAGATAACAAAGGAGTGGCTCCGGGACAACTCTGTGAATGTCCTTGAGTGGCCCAGCCAGAGCCCAGACTTGAACCTGATTGAACATGTCTGGAGAGATCTGAAAATGGCTGTGCACCGACACTCCCCATCCAACCTGATGGAGCTTGAGAGGTCCTGCAAAGAAGAATGGGAGAAACTGCCCCAAAATAGGTGTGCCAAGCTTGTAGCATCATACTCAAAAAGACTTGAGGCTGTAATTGGTGCCAAAGATGCTTCAACAAAGTATTGAGCAAAGGCTGTGAATACTTATGTTCATGTGATTTTTTTTTCTTTTTTTTTCTTTTTTTGTTTGTAGAAGCAGTCTGCATGCCAAGGTGCTTCATTTTATACACCTGTGGCCATGGAAGTGATTGGAACACCTGAATTCAATTATTTGGATGGGTGAGCGAATACTTTTGGCAATAGTGTATATATAATGTTTATAACAGTATTAGGAATCATTAATATTTTTCATAATACAGGTGTCATGCTTTTTTTGTATGAATTCCATCTTTCACCAAGGTGAAGTGGACACCGCTGGACCTGGGCGGATTCCAGCGAAGTGAATCGTGCAGCCGAGTCGGACGGTCCGGACCAGCCCTCGCGACGGACTGGAAAGCGCAAGCCATGCACCTGAGTTCCGCGCAAGGGGGACCAAAGGGACAACGTCATCAGATGTACCGGCGGGTGGGGCCTCGCGGCGGGGCGGAGCTTGAGGTGCCACACCACATCGTGGCCGTGCTGAGTCCGAGGACATCGAAGCACTTACCTGGCTCCTTGTGACCACCCCCGGAACAGCCTGGGACGGGGGAGGAAGAGGCCTGTCCTCATGACCCGTGGAGACTGTCACACCGGGGGCGGATTTGTGCCACAGCTGGGCGCTCAGGGCGGGAGACCGCCGCTGGAGCGCCAACCTGCCAAATGGAGTGGTGGACGGTGGTCGTGATGCCAGCCGTACACACCGAATATGTGACCCAGGGAACAAGGAAACCACTCTTGCGGAGCTCTTGAGTACTGCAGCCACTTGGGCATGCAGCACAATTAAATGCAAAAGGTAACAAAAAGAAGATCTGCTTACCAGCTCCAGAGCAGCGGGTTTCGTTGTCCCTGGGTCGCCCGTCTCAGGGTTGCTTCGAAGACCTCCGTGGGTTCTTCGGTGCCGGCTGTGAGACAGGTGGCGTCGGCTTCCTGCAGTGGGCTCCACGCCGGGGCCGGGCCGGAGGGGCGGGCTGCGGCGGAGCCGGTGCAGTCACCGCAGGGGGACGCCCTCGGCGATGAGTAGATGGGGGGATCTTGAGCCATGCCGGGGCAGGACAAGCCGGCTAGCATCCATCTACTGCTCTACCATCGAGAACTGCTGGGCAAAGTCCTCGACAGTGTCGCCGAATAGGCCCGCCTGGAAAATGGGGGCAGCAAGGAATCGTGTCCTGTCGGCCTCACCCATCTCGACCAGGTTGAGCCAAAGGTGGTGCTCCTGGACCACTAGTGTGGCCATCGTCCGCCCGGGAGACCGCGCCGTGACCTCCGTCGCTCGGAGAGCGAGGTCGGTCGCCTAGCGCAGTTCCTGCATCAATCCCGGGGTGGAACTACCCTCGTGCAGTTCCTTAGCGCCTTGGCGGACTTGCAGGAGTGCCATGGCATGCAGGGCGGAGGCGGCTTGTCCAGCAGCGCCGTAGGCTTTGACCGTCAGAGACGGCGTAAACCTACAGGCCTTGGATGGGGGCTTTGGGCACCCACGCCAGGTGGCGGCGCTCTGCGGGCATAGGTGCACCGCGAGCGCCTTTATCCACCGGGGGATTGCCGAATAACCCTTGGCCGCCCCACCATCGAGGGTAGTGAGAGCAGGGAAGCTGAAAAGATCGGGACCGGGCAGTAAAAGGTGCCTCCCGTGATCTTGTCAGCTCTTTATGCACTTCCGGGAAGAAAGGAACGGGGCGGGGCGTGGCTTTGAGCGGCGCCGCGAGCCCAGGAACCAATCACAGAGCCGCGAGGGTTCAGGGAAGAGCGGTGAAATCCACTCTAACCGACGCTCGTGGCTGTCCGGGAAAGCATGTCGTCATCTCCGCGTCAGCCAAGGCTTCCGACTGGACGAGCCCGCTCTCCGATGCTGCGCTCGAGAGCTCATCACTTTCGCGGGCTCCGAATAAGTGGTCGAACTCGCCGTGAGACGAGCCGGCGGACTCACCCGGAAGCCCGATCGGGGCAGACGAGCGTGCTGGGGAATGGGAGTTCCGCGGGGGGATACCCGGCGGAGGCGGTCCCATTGGGGTCCCCAAATCGCCCCCAGTGCTAGCCGCGCTGGCCTCAAACCCGTGGGTAAAAGGACCGAGGCGGGAGCCTCTGGGGTGGCTCGCTTCTTTACGAAGGCGAGCCGCGACCGCAACATTGCCATGGACACATTCTCGCAATGAGAATGTGACCATCCACGAACGCTGTCTCCGCGTGAGCAGTGCCCAGACACGAAAGACAGTGATCGTGACCGTTAGAAGGCGAGAGATAACGAGCACAACCAGGAATAACACACAATCGGAAAAGCATCTTTAAAAAGACGCGTCTTTAAAAAGACGTTCCGTGTGTGCGCTCTTTTAGAGAAATATATACTCTTTTAGAGGGGAAAAATGCTCTTTCAGAAAATATACTCTCTAGTTTTTCTGCCGAAGCGCCCAGGGGCGTTCTCTGCAGTGCACCAGTGCAGAGGAGGGAGAAGCCGCTGAAATGCGCCGTCAGATCCAGCAGGTGAATGAACAGTAGTATTCAGCTCAATGAGCACGACCGTTCGGCTCCGAAGAGAAAATCTGAATGAGTGGTTGCATACCAGCTCCTTTTATACCCGTATGTTCGGGGGAGTGGCATGCAAATACCACTCGCCAATTTTCATTGGCCTTTTATCAAAGACCAGAGGTGTCTCGGGCTCCCAAGAGTGACCCCTAGTGTCACTACATCGACACCAACGTCGAGTGAGTGACAGATAGGGAACAGAGATATTTAGAATAATATTTTAGCTCTGTAGGTCCTGACAATGCAAATTTTGAAGCTCTAAAAGGCACCTAAATGCAGCATAAAAGTAATCCATATTTCTCCTGTAACACCTGTAACTTTTGCCTTAGCGGCCACCAGAGGTTGCTAGGAGTTAAGTGGCTTTTACTTTGAAGTTTTGTGTTTACCTTCTTGTGTCTCTGTTCCTGGTTCTTGCCCTGATTGTTCCCAGCTGTATCTCGTTTACCTTGTTTGCCCCAGTGTACATAATGCCCTTGTGTTTGTAGTCTTTGTCAGTTGTTACTCCTGTTAACCCTTATGGATGTAATGTTTGTTCTGTTCCCAAGTTTTGGATTTGTTTTGTTCCTGTGTTTTTCTAGTTTTTTATCTGGACTCATTTTGTTATTAAATATAAGCTGCATTTAGATCCTAGTCTCTTGACTTCTTCCTGCAATCGTTACAGAACAATTGACCATCACTATGGATCTACCGGCTTTGCAACTGCTGTCTCTCAAACAGGGAGACTTTACCATTGAGCAGTAAACTGAGCGTTTCTGCAGTCTCGCCCAGGATTTTAATTGGGGAGATATTTGTTTCAAGGACATCTACCGTTTTGGAGCCGGTGAAGTCCTGCCTGCCTAGAGGCAAGTGTGAACTCTCTTCAGTAGAATTCATTGACTATGCTTTGAAGCTCACATTCTCCCCTTACACTGTGGGGTATGGTGGAAACCCCGTGCTGCTGCCAACGCCCACGCCTGCCACGGTCCATGAGCCAGCACCCACGCCTGCCACGGTCCACGAGCCAGCGCTCATGCCTGCCATGGTCCACAAGCCAGCGCCCACGCATGCCACGGTTGACTATTCAGCGCCCAAGACTGCCATGGTCGACGAGCCAGTTCCTGAAGTCTCGTCCATTCCAGAGCCAGCGCGTGAAGCCTCGACCGTCCCAGAGCCAGCGCGTGAAGCCTCGACCGTCCCAAAGCCAGAGCCTGAAGCCTCGACCGCCCCAGAGCCAGTGCCTGAAGCCTCGACCATCCCAGAGTCAACATCTGAAGCCTCGACCGTCTCAGAGCCAGCGCCTGAAGCCTCGACCGTCCCAGAGCCAGCGCCTGAAGCCTCGACCGTCCCAGAGCCAGCGCCTGAAGCCTCGACCGTCCCAGAGCCAGCGCCTGAAGCCTCGACCGTCCCAGAGCCAGCACCTGAAGCCTCGACCGTCCCAGAGCCAGCGCCTGAAGTCTCGACCGTCCCAGAGCCAGCGCCTGAAGCCTCGACCATCCCAGAGCCAGTGCCTGAAGCCTCGACCGTCCCAGAGCCAGCGCCTGAAGCCTCGACCATCGCAGAGCCAGCGCCTGAAGCCTCGACAGTCCCAGAGCCGGCACTCACGACCACAGAGGTCGTTCACCTATCACTGCCAGTGTTCATGGCTATGGAGGCCATTCCCCTGTCACTGCCTGTGCTTACAAACACGGAGGTCATTCCCCTGTCACTGCCAGTGTTCATGGCCATGGAGGCCGTTCCCCTGTCACTGCAAGTGTTCACAGTCATGGAGGCCATTCCTCTGTCACTGCCTATGCTCACGGCCATCCGGAAGAGGAGGAGGAGAAGGGCTCCTACTCCCCAGTCAATGCCAGCGCTCACGGCCACGGAAGTCGTTCTCCAGTCACTGCCAGCGCTTCTGATCATGGTGACCATCGACGAGCCTGTCCAGTTCCCCGAGGCTGTCGACGAGCCTGTCCAGTCTCTCGAGTCTTCCAGGCTCCCCAGTGCTATGCTTCCCTATTCCATGCTCCCCAGTGCCTGGTTCCCCAGTCCTACGTTTCCAAGTGCCTTACTCCCTAGTACCTTGTTCTCCGAGTCCCCAGCTGTTCTGAACTCTGAGCTCTCTGAATCCCCAGCAGCTCTGACCTCTGAGCCCTCTGAACCTTCCATGACTCCGCCCTCCGAGCCTTCCACGGCTCTGCCCTCCAAGCCTCCACCTCCTGCGGCTCCTCTTCCTGCTGTTCTGCCTGATCTTCAGACTCCCCGTTCGCTCCACCTGGGCCACCTGGTCTGTTTTGCCCTCTGGTGGTCTCTCTGGGTTCACTTGTTGGCCTTCAGCCCCTCTCGTTTCCTCTGTGCTTTCCTGGATTGCCATTTCCATAATGTCCTGCTCCTCCCATGAGCAATTTTTTTGGTGTTATGTTTAGGAGTGCCAGGAGTCACTCCTTAAAGGGGGGCTATGTAACACCTAAGACATTTGCCCTAGCGGCCACCAGAGGTCGCTAGGAGTTAAGTGGCTTTTAGTTTGAAGTTTTGTGTTTACCTTCTTGTGTCTCTGTTCCTGGTTCCTGCCCTGTTTGTTCCCAGCTGTAACTTGTTTACCTTGTTTACCTCAGTGTACATAATGTCCTTGTGTTTGCGTAGTCTTTGTCAGTTGTTATTCCTGTTAACCCTTATGGATGTAACAAAACCAAAACCAAGTTTTGGTTTTGTTATGTTCCTGTGTTTTTCAAATTTTGTATCTGGACTCAAATCAAATCAAATCAAATCACTTTATTGTCACACAGCCATATACACAAGTGCAATGGTGTGTGAAATTCTTGGGTGCAGTTCCAATCAACATAGCAGTCGTGACAGTGATGAGACATATACCAATTTACAATAACATCAAATTAACACAGCACAATTTAAACATCTAATATACACATAATTACACACAACAATATACAAATAATAACATACACTGTACAGTATACAATACGCTGTTTTTGTTTTTTGTTTTTTTTTGTTTTTTACTATATAGATACACATTATTCAATAAAAATTAAAAATTAAAATATATATATAAAAAAAGTATATAAATATATATATATATATATATATATATATATATATATATATATATATATATAGAATGTACAGTATTGTACTGTATTGACATTCAGGCTGTCGGTTGATAGTCAGTTGTTAAGAGAGACATAATATAATAATAATATAATTTATGACAGTCCGGTGTGAGATATAAGAGTAAGAGTAATAAAGTGCAGTGCTGATGTATATTGATCATGAGAGATCAAGAGTTCAGAAGTCTGATTGCTTGGGGGAAGAAGCTATCATGGAGTCGGCTGGTGCGGGTCCTGATGCTGCGATACCGCCTACCTGATGGTAGCAGTGAGAACAGCCCATGGCTCGGGTGGCTGGAGTCTCTGATGATCCTCCGAGCTTTTTTCACACACCGCCTTGTATATATTTCCTGGAGGGAGGGAAGCTCACCTCCGATGATGTGTTTAGCAGTTCGCACCACCCTTTGCAGTGCTTTGCGGTTGTGGGCGGTGCTATTGCCGTACCAGGCGGAGATACAGCCAGTCAGGATGCTCTCTACAGTGCAGGTGTAGAACCGTGTGAGGATGTGGCGGTTCATTCCAAACTTCCTCAGCCGTCTCAGGAAGAAGAGGCGCTGATGAGCCTTCTTCACAACGACTTCAGTGTGGATGGACCATGTGAGTTCCTCAGTGATGTGGACACCCAGGAACTTGAAGCTGCTGACTCTCTCCACTGGTGCTCCATTGATGGTGATGGGACTGTGTTCTCTGTCTTTTCTTCTGAAGTCCACCACAAGCTCCTTTGTCTTACTGACATTGAGGGAGAGGTTGTGCTCCTGACACCAGTGTGTCAGAGTGTGCACCTCCTCTCTGTAGGCTGTTTCATCATTGTCAGTGATCACCTACCACCGTCGTGTCATCAGCAAACTTAATGATGGCATTGGAGCTATGTGTTGCCACACAGTCATGTGTGTACAAGGAATACAGTAGTGGGCTGAGAACACAGCCCTGTGGGGCTCCAGTGTTGAGGATCAGTGATGAGGAGATGTTGCTGCCTATTCTAACCACCTGGCGTCTGCTTGACAGGAAGTCCAGGATCCAGCTGCACAGCGAGCTGTTTAAGCCCAGAGCCCGGAGTTTCTCATCTAGCTTGGAGGGCACTATGGTGTTGAATGCTGAGCTGTAGTCTACAAACAGCATTCTCACATAAGTGTTCTTTTTTTCCAGGTGGGAGAGAGCAGTGTGTATTGTAGATGCAATGGCATCATCAGTGGAGCGGTTGTTGCGGTAAGCAAACTGCAGCGGGTCAAGATTGAGTGGCAAGACAGAGCAGATGTAATCTCTGATTAGTCTCTCAAAACATTTGCTGATGATGGGGGTCAGAGCAACAGGACGCCAGTCATTTAAACAAGTTATTTTTGATTGTTTTGGAACAGGCACAATGGTGGATGTTTTAAAGCATGTGGGGACCACAGACAAAGAGAGGGAAAGGTTGAAAATGTCCGTAAAACACCAGCCAGCTGGTTCGCGCACGCTCTGATGACGTGGCCCGGAATGCTGTCTGGACCCGCGGCTTTGCGGATATTCACCCGTCGGAAGGATCGGGTTACATCCGCTACAGAGACGGAGAGTAAACTAACCTCTGTAGCTTCAGCCGTGAGAGCTCTCTCCGCGAGGGCGGTGTTATTTCCCTCGAAACGAGCATAAAAAGTATTTAGCTCATCCGGTAGAGAGGCAGCGGTGTTCATGGCGGAGTTTTTATTCCCTTTAAAGTCCGTGATGATGTTAATTCCCTGCCACATGCTTCTAGAGTTGGTGGTGTTAAACTGTCCTTCAATCTTGCTCCTGTACTGGCGTTTTGCTGTTTTGATAGTTTTTCGGAGGGCATAACTGGCTTGTTTATGCTCCTCCGCGTTCCCGGAATTAAAAGCAGATGTCAGCACATTAAGTGCCGCGCGAACATCACTATTGATCCACGGCTTCTGATTCGGATAGATTCGCACAGTTCTGGTCGGAATCACTTCCTCTACACACGTTCTGATGAAACACATTACGCTATCAGCGTAAAGCTCGATGTCGTCATCAGAGGCGGACCGGAACATCTCCCAGTCCGTGTGATCAAAACAGTCCTGTAGCGTAGAGTCTGATTGGTCCGACCAGCACTGGATCGTTCTGAGGGTGGGTGCTTCCTGTTTCAATTTCTGCCTGTAAGCGGGCAGAAGCAGAATGGAAGAGTGGTCCGATTTGCCAAATGGTGGGCGGGGGAGGGATTTGTAGCCATCCCGGAACGGAGAGTAGCAATGATCCAAAACCCGGTCCGCTCGTGTGTTGAAACTAATGTGCTGGTGATATTTTAGTGCGACTGATTTTAAACTGGCTTTATTAAAGTCCCCGGTCACAATGAACGCGGCCTCAGGGTGCGCGGTTTCCTGCTCACTTATAATCCCGTACAGTTCCTTGAGTGCCCGGTCTGTGTCGGCTTGTGGCGGGATGTACACAGCAGTGATAATGATCGCTGTGAATTCCCTCGGTAGCCAGAATGGTCGATACAGAAGCATAAGAAATTCCAGATCAGGAGAACAGAAAGACTTGATGGAATGTACGTTCCTCTGATCACACCAGGATTTGTTGATCATAAAACATACACCACCTCCTCTAGTTTTACCTGAGAGGTCTTTCGCTCTGTCCGCTCGGTGCATGGAGAACCCTGCGGGTTCAATGGCTGAGTCTGGAATCTCCGCAGACATCCAAGTTTCTGTTAGACAGATAATGCAGCAGTCCCTCGTCTCTCTTTGGAAAGAGATCCGCGCTTTCAGCTCGCAGAGCTTGTTATCCAGAGACTGAACATTTCCCAGTAGAATAGTGGGTAGCGGGGGTCAATTTGCGCGGCGTCTTACTCTGATGAGAACGCCGGCTCTGTTTCCCCTTTTCCTCTTGCGTTTCCGCGGCCATGCTGCCCAGACAAAGGGCTCCGCTGGCGTGTTTGTAAACAGTGGGTCGGCATTGAGGAATGTGAAGTCCGGTTTTCGGTGTGAGATCGCTGAACCAATGTCCAAAAGTGTTTGTCTGTCGTAGACAATGAGGCAGACAACATCCAAGACAAAAAAAATAAGAATTGTAAACAAAACAAACAAAACATTGCTATGTTGTGTCGGAGCTCGCAACGCAGCAGCCATACTCGGCGCCATCTTGAGTCCATTTAATGCCATGGAGAATAGCATGAGCCTCCACACGTGCTAGGTCTCCACGGTAACGATATCTGGTACCAAGACGTTAGCAGCAGAAGGACTCGTTTTGTTTTAAATATTATCTGCATTTAGATCCTGCTCTCTTTTTCTTTTTTTTGGGGGGGGGGGGGATTTTCTCCCCTTTTCTACACAATTTGACATGTTCAATGCCCAATGTGCTCTAGGTCCTCGTGGTGGCATAGTGACTCGCCTCAATCCGGGTGGCGGAGGACGAATCTCAGTTGCCTCCGCATTTGAAACAGTCAATCCACGCATTTTATCAAGTGGCTTGTTGAGCTCGTTACCGTGGAGACCTAGCACGTGTGGAGGCTCATGCTATTCTCCACGGCATCCACGCACAACTCACCACGCGCCCCACCGAGAGCGAGAACTACATTATAGCGACCACAAGGAGGTTAACCCAACGTGACACTACCCACCCTAGCAACCGGGCCAATTGGTTGCTTAGGAAGCCTGACTGGAGTCACTCAGCATACCCATGTACATTTATGCTGCTTTTATCTGCTTTTTGGACTTTCAAATTTATGGCCAACATTCACTTGAATTGAAAGGACCAACAGAGCTGAGATATTCTTCTAAAAATATTTGTGTTTCTTCTGTAGAAGAAATAAAGTCATACACATCTTGGATGTCATGAGGGTGAGTAAATTATGAGAAAATTTTCATTTTTGTGTGAACTATCCTTTTAATCTTAATAGACAGCACTTTTTTTAATAATGTTGATTACCACAAAAATAATTTCTACTCCTCCTTTGTTTATTAAAAATGTCTGTAGTCACTTTCAATGGAAGTGAATGGGGCTAGTTCATAAATACTAAATGCACTCTGTTTCAAAAGTATAGCTGCGAGACGTAAATGTTATATGTGTTATCATGATTTTGATATCATCAAATCAGGGATTTACTGATGTTACAGCATTTATCAGATTACTGGGTTTACCAGCATTATGTCATCATACAATTATGATCATACAATCATAATATTTTATATAACATGACACAGGGTTAATAAGCAATTTTATCACATGTAAAAATTAAAGTCATGTAAACAGGTATAATGATTATGTCTTGTGGCTATACTTTTGTAACATTATGTTTTAACATTTATGGATTGCCCCCTTTCAGTTCCATTGTAGTGTAACCAAAATGTTTGCATTTTTGTAAAATAAGCGAGGGTTTATTATCTGTTGGTGGTAATCAACATATTGCCACAAATGTTTTTGATGAGCTTAAAGGAATAGTTCACCCAAAAATGAAAATTTGCTGATAATTTACTCACCCTCAGGCCATCCAAGATGTATCTGAGTTTCTTTCTTCATCAAAACAGAATTTAAGACTTAGGATTTCATTTCAGGCCTCCTCCTCTAAACAATGCAAGTGAATGTCCTCCATTTTTTGACAGTCCAAAATGCATATTTAGGGTGCATCAAAATAATCCACACGACTCCAGTTGACAAATAAAGTTCTGCTGAATGCAAACGATTGATTATTTTGAGAAACAAAACATTACTTATATACTTTTTAACAATAAATGTTCGCTTCCGTACATCTCTGTGATGTGCACTCATGAGAGGGATGACGTAAGATCGTTGGTAAGGTCGCACGTCATATGGAGGAGGAGCCAGGAAGTGCGTCATTTTTTCAAGGGGGTGTTCCCGGTATGCAGTGGTTAGTACCTACCAAAAGTGGTCCAAGGAAGGACAACCGGTGAACCGGCGACAGGGTCATGGGTGCCCAAGCTCATTGATGCGTGTGGGGAGCGAAGGCTAGCCGTCTGGTCCGATCCCACAGAAGAGCTACTGTAGCACAAATTGCTGAAAAACTTAATGCTGGCCATGATGGAAAGGTGTCAGAAAACACAGTGCATCGCAGCTTGCTGTGTATGGGGCTGCGTAGCCACAGACCGGTCAGAGTGCCCATGCTGACCCCTGTCCACTGCCGAAAGTGCCTACAATGGGAACGTGAGTTTCAGAACTGAACCATGGAGCAGTGGCCTGGTCTGATGAATCACATTCTTTTTTAGATAATGTGGATGGCCGGGTGCGTGTGCGTCGTTTACCTGGGGAAGAGATGGCAGCAGGGTGCACTATGGGAAGAAGGCAGGCCGGCGGAGGCAGTGTGATGCTCTGGGCAATGTTCTGCTGGAAAACCTTGGGTCCTGGCATTCATGTGGATGTTACTTTGACACGTACTACCTACCTAAAGATTGTTGCAAACCACGTACACCCCTTCATGGCAATGGTATTCCCTGATGGCAGTGGCCTCTTTCAGCAGGATAATGCACCCTGCCACGCTGCAAAAAAATTTCAGGAATGGTTTGAGGAACATGACAAATAGTTCAAGGTGTTGACTTGGCCTCCAAATTCCCCAGATCTCAATCTGATTGAACATCTATGGGATGTGCTGAAAAATCAAGTCCGATCCATGAAAGCCCCACCTCGCAACTTACAGGACTTAAAGGATCTGCTGCTAACGTCTTGGTACCAGATATCACAGGAGACCTTAAGACATCTTGTGGAGTCTATGCCTTGATGGGTCAGAGCTGTTTGGCAGCACGAGGGGGACCTACACGATATTAGTCAGGTGGTTTTAATGTTGTGGCTGATTGGTGTGTGTGTATATATATATATATATATATATATATATATATATATATATATATATATATATATTAGGAGTGTAAAAAAATATTGTATCGTATTGTATTGTATGATACAACACTCAAAATACAATACCATATGTATCTAATGATACTTAAAAAAAACAAGATTGTGCTGCTTTGTTTTAATTACACTATAATGTGTTTTTTTAAGTATCATTAGATACATATGGTATTGTATTTTGAGTGTTGTATCATACAATACAATACGATACAATATTTTTACACTCTATATATATATATATATATATATATATATATATATATATATATATATATATATATATATATATATATATATTAGGAGTGTAAAAAAATATTGTATCGTATTGTATTGTATGATACAACACTCAAAATACAATACCATATGTATCTAATGATACTTAAAAAAAACACATTATAGTGTAATTAAAACAAAGCAGCACAATATTGAGAGCTGTGGAACAGTCTTCTCCCCGGAGAGGTGGCACTGTGCGCTCACAGGAAAATAGAGCAACACACTTACAGTACATAGGCAAGGAGATCAATGGCAAATGCCAAGTAGATTGTACTGTAGCGGTACAGCTTCGATTTTGCCAAACAATGGTGTCATGTCCTGGTACTACAGTACATCAAACATGTTGCCAACATCACCGTGCAAATCGGTGGATTTTTGAAGCAGAAACAGCAGCAGTAAGTTTAACAGCCACCTCTCCCAGCTGACACTGAGCTTGATATAAAAAAAACAGCTTATTCAAAAAACAGAGAACGTAAGAAACCCACAATTACATGAGACTGCTTTTGACTTCGAAATGTAAGCAGGTTTGAGAACAACACTTGTGCACATTTTATAAGCCGGTAATAACACCGGTAAAGTTTACAAGCAAAGTGAAATGGGGAAGAGGGCAAAAAAATTAATTTGTGTGCTGATCATTTTTTGCCCAAGCTGCTA
Source organism: Myxocyprinus asiaticus (assembly GCF_019703515.2). Taxonomy (NCBI): domain Eukaryota; kingdom Metazoa; phylum Chordata; class Actinopteri; order Cypriniformes; family Catostomidae; genus Myxocyprinus; species Myxocyprinus asiaticus. Next base: position 67,700 of record NW_026249804.1, read on the forward strand.
AATAATATTGGATTATGTATATATATCGTAAAACCAGAGGTCAGGTTCCTCTCGAGTTTTTTTTATTTTTTTTTTATTGTTTTCACCACTAAATAACATTGAAAGAAGTTATTTTAATTTGTTCACTGGGGTCTTTCAGAAAACAAGGCTTGATTTTCTATAAAGCTGCTTTGAAATTATGTGTATTGTGAAAAGTGCTATACAAATATACACTATATTGCCAAAAGTATTTGCTCACCCATCCAAATAATTGAATTCAGGTGTTCCAATCACTTCCATGGCCACAGGTGTATAAAATGAAGCACCTTGGCATGCAGACTGCTTCTACAAACATTTGTGAAAGAATGGGCCGCTCTCAGGAGCTCAGTGAATTCCAGCGTGGTACTGTGATAGGATGCCACCTGTGCAACAAGTCCAGTCGTGAAATTTCCTCTCTACTAAATATTCCACAGTCAACTGTCAGTGGTATTATAACAAAGTGGAAGCGATTGGGAATGACAGCAACTCAGCCACGAAGTGGTAGGCCACGTAAAATGACAGAGCGGAGCCAGCGGATGCTGAGGCGCATAGTGCGCAGAGGTTGCCAACTTTCTGCAGAGTCAATCGCTACAGACCTCCAAAGTTCATGTGGCCTTCAGAGTAGCTCAAGAACAGTGTGTAGAGAGCTTCATGGAATGGGTTTCCATGGCCGAGCAGCTGCATCCAAGCCATACATCACCAAGTGCAATGCAAAGCGTCGGATGCAGTGGTGTAAAGCATGCCGCCACTGGACTCTAGAGCAGTGGAGACGCGTTCTCTGGAGTGAAGAATCACGCTTCTCCATCTGGCCATCTGATAGACGAGTCTGGGTTTGGCGGTTGCCAGGAGAACGGTACTTGTCTGACTGCATTGTGCCAACTGTGAAGTTTAGTGGAGGGGGATTATGGCGTGGGGTTGTTTTTCAGGAGCTGGGCTTGGCCCCTTAGTTCCAGTGAAAGGAAATCTGAATGCTTCAGCATACCAAGAGATTTTGGACAATTCCATGCTCCCAACTTTGTGGGAACAGTTTGGGGATGGCCCCTTCCTGTTCCAACATGACTGTGCACCAGTGCACAAAGCAAGGTCCATAAAGACATGGATGAGCGAGTTTGGTGTGGAAGAACTTGACTGGCCTGCACAGAGTCCTGACCGCAACCTGATAGAGCACCTTTGGGATGAATTAGAGCGAAGACTGCGAGCCAGGCCTTCTCGTCCAACATCAGTGTCTGACCTCACAAATGCGCTTCTGGAAGAATGGTCAAAAATTCCCATAAACACACTCCTAAACCTTGTGGAAAGCCTTCCCAGAAGAGTTGAAGCTGTTATAGCTGCAAAGGGTGGGCCAACGTCATATTAAACACTATGGATTAAGAATGGGATGTCACTTAAGTTCATATGCATCTAAAGGCAGATGAGCGAATACTTTTGGCAATATAGTGTATATGACTAGAGCGTAGACAAACTAATTTTCTCAAGAAAAACATGAAAATAGTGAGATCATATTAGTTTTTCTCAACAATCAAACAAAATAAATGCAGTGCTGTTGTTTAAGTTACTTAGAGCTCTGCTTTTTGTTGCCAATGTCAGACACTTTTGTGGTATTTTTGATTTAAAAGACATTTATGTTGAATTTTGAGTGAAACATTTGTGGGTGCTCGTATCGTATTGTATCTTATCATGACATTTGTGTATCGTTACATGCTTTTATGTGTGTGTATATATATATATATGTATATATTAATGTTTTTTCATATTACAAATGACAAATACGTAGCACTGCTATGCAAAATCAGTTTAGAACAGATATATTTTTCCTTCAATGCTACTACACTGGAAACCTTCCTAACACAGATTGGTATTCAATAACGCAAATCTCAATGACGGTAGTCACCACTCAAGACGTGCAGATGTTGAGAGTTTTGTGATCTTTGTCAGAGGTCAGTGTGTTTTATGTGGGTTGTGGTTGGCTGGAGTGTTTCTTAAGGGAATAACACGCCCAATAAAACGAGGCATTTGAGGTAGTAAAGGCATGCTGTATATGGATGTTTACTAAACATATTTTATTTATTTTAGAATAGACTGTGTTAGGAAGAATTGCTCTGTATGTCTTGCAAATCTGACAGAGATTAAGTGGCTATAACATGGCTGAGCAAAATGCCAGACAATCAATGTCTGTCACTTGACACCTGTCTGCCTGCAGACTATGCTTTTTTTTTTTTTTTATACTTGAGCATAAATAAGCTACAAAAGGATGACAACAAAATTATAGGCTAATAAAATAGCAAATAACTATCATATCTGTCATGTAAAACTCCATACTTTCTGATTGGATGTACAGTATGAAACTATTGTGCACTATAGGGGAGATGGGGAACTTGTCATAATGGCTTTATCTCAGTAACGATTAGGTTTTAAGTCAAATGTCCAATTACACAATTGCTTTTTTTTTCTCTAGCAGTGATTTTTGTATGTTGGTTTGAAACACCTAGTTCAAATCTTTTTTTTAAATTTCAAAAATTGCCTTTTAAAATTGTACTGCCAAACAAACATTCCAATATCATATTTTATGTATAGCTGTTAGGTATACAACTGAACACAATAAAACCAAACTGCCCTACATTCTGGCAAGAGACAACTATAATGAAGGTAGATTTTAAAGGTTGTTCTGTGTTCTTGGTACAAGTGTATTTGAGAAATGTCAGATCAGTTGTCAAGTGTTTTAAATGTTATACATTTAATTACAATATTTTGCTGTTTCATGATTGTTTACTGTTTAAATTTGGCAGAAAGTCAGCTGTTTAATTGCAGGTTCCATTGTGACAATATACCCCATATAGTGTCACAGTATGTCCCGATATTGGTCAACATACACTGCCGTTCAAAACTTTGGGGTCACTTGCCTGAAATGTTTCTCATGATCTTAAAAATCTTTTGATCTGAAGGTGTATGCTTAAATATTTGAAATTAGTTTTGTAGAAAAAAATATAATTGTGGCAATTTATTAATTTATTTAATTACAAAACAAATTTTACAAAAAAAAAAAAAGGTTTTGAAATTGATGACTTGGACCGAATAATTAAGAAAAGCAGCCACTAAGTGCCCAGCATATAGATGGGAACTCCTTCAATACTGTTTAAAAAGCATCCCAGGGTGATACCTCAAGAAGTTGGTTGAGAAAATGTCAAGAGTACATGTCTGCAAATTCTAGGCAGAGGGTGACTACTTTGAAGATGCTAAAATATAACATAATTTTGATTTATTTTGGATTTTTTTAGTCACAACTTAATTCCCATAGTTCCGATTCTATTATTCCATAGTTATGATGACTTTACTATTATTCTAAAATGTGAAATAAATAAATAAATAAATAAATAAAAAAATAAAAAATAAAGAATGAATAAGTGACCCTAAACTTTTGAACGGTAGTGTATATTCAGTGAATGGTATCATTTTCCTGGGCAGTAACGGCGAAAATGTTCAATAGCTTTTTGCAGCCAAGACTTTTAAGGTATGTGCCTATACAGAATGTGACTCTCAAAAATAAACCTACATTGAGAAATATTCACTGAAGTAAAATATGTGACAACTAGCCCCAGTCTCTTCTATTTTATGTTTGTTTTATCAAACCGTTCATTACCTTCTTAATTGCATCTCTATTCATGAAAGTTCGTCTGCTTGACCACATGACTAAGCTCAATTTAATATGTTAACAAACAAGTTTCAGATCCACTGCTGGTAGTCAATACAGCTGACATCTCAAGCAGAATTTAAATGAGTCCATGTCACCGGAAAACAGTCTCATCGCGTTTTGCATGATACGTGCGTCTGTGATTAAATTCAACCGGTCAATATGGAGAAGGGATATAGTGTACAGTGTTAGCATCCACAATTTTGAGATTTATAGTACTAGTTTGACTAACATAGCTGCTAAAAGGTGCTACAGAAGATAAACAGGAGAGAGTATAACCGTTTTCTTAATTGGGGTGGAGGTCAGCCACCATCCATTTAACCTGACCATCCCTTGTCAGAGCATCACTCTATTATGATGCCACTCCATTGCCATAGAGATGAGGGCACAAGGCCTCGATCTTTATAGTGAAAAACATCAGGATTGTTTCTGATTCCAAATGCATCAAAATACAGACTTATTCTTTTGTATTTTTTATATATGGTCATGGAAACACCACTGAAGTACTCAGTTTCTGCTTATTTATATAAAGTTTCAGTATCATATGTGTTAGTATCACATCGAAAGAACAAAAAGCACAGTTTTGCCATGGTGTATTTTGGTAACTACGATTTTTGCTTATTGCAATCAGGGCTGTTTCTTAGCAAATGGGGGCCCTAAGCGAATTCCTAGTTTTGAGGCATCCCAACAATCCCAAAAATTAAAAGAAAGAAATACTTTGCTTAATGAAAATTAGGCCTTTTTTTGACCATTTTCTGTAATGTGAAACAACTAATAAATGTCATGAAAATATTTTCACAATGTAAAAAAACAGGCTTCATTTTCCTTAATGCATAATATTTTGATAAATGAACATATCTAATTTGGACCAATACTCAATACTGCAATGGGAAACAATATTTGTCATGAAAATAATGTCACAACGTAAAAAAATAATTTTCTTTATGCAAATTATAATTTCTTTTTTTTTTTTTTTTTTTTTTATTTTGGGATGCAGTTGTGACCTGGACATGTTTTTGTGAGATTCACCCTAGTACTCCTTCAGTAATACAGTGTTTTGTGATTGACCCTTGTGAGGGACAATTGAGGTGAGCAGCTCGCTGTCCTTCCTGTAACCGTGGCTTCATTTCTCCTTTGTGTGACAGGTGAGGGCCAGTGCTATCGCCCAAGATGCCGACCAGAATTATGACTATGCATCCAACAGTGTGATCCTGCATTTGGACGTAGGAGACGAGGTGTGTGTGCAGCTGGATGGAGGGAAAGTCCATGGAGGAAACACCAACAAATACAGCACATTCTCTGGCTTCCTCATCTATGCTGACTGACCTGCTCAGTTTCTCCATGATCCTGCTCTATGCACGCACACTGAGATGTACTGTGTATAAACACACACACACATAGAAGTACATACACACACTAAACAGGCTTAAAAGAAATGGACATGGTTAAATACTTAGTAGAAGGGCTCCACAGACATGATGGCACCAAGACAGCTATTACCTTCATAAAGCAAGCAAATTTCTGGTACACCGTTCGTATGTGTGTAAATTATCAGCATTATAACCTTATATAAACTTAAATTAAAATGCCTATAAATTATGTCTATATCTATCCTGGACAGTAACATGCTCATATGTTCATCAGTCACATGTACTTGTTAGTGTATTTGTTAAATGAATCTTTCCATACTGTGTGTCTCATTCAAAACAACATATTCATGGCAATGAAACTGCATTCGAAGTCTTTTGAAATTCTGCACTCTCTATAGAATTTGCATTTACACATGGCTGGGCTTGGGACAAAATCAGTTTTTAAATGTACTTTTCACTAACTAGACGGTCAAATAGTGTAACACATATGTAGCTCAATATAGCCACGTATAAATGCGTGCACACGCTGTGCAGGGCTAGTGATTAAGTCCTCTTGTTCAATTTGTTTGTCTTAAAGTGACTGTTTTGTCTGTCTGTGTGGAATTAGAAATACAACTTGTACACGTGGATACGCAAGAGTGTAATCGAACACACAATGGCTCGCCACAGCCACACACATGGATTTCCAATAGCTCTAAAGAACATGGTCCAGACCGAAACATTAATATATTGATTTAGACTGATAAGACTCTTCAATTCAAACCAATGCAACTACTCAATAATATGAGACTTTAGTTTAATAAGCCAAATATGTTTTATCCACATAATTAAACTGTACTTTTAAGATGGAAAATTTACTTTTATGAGGGAAAATCCCCTCTGGAGAAGTTAAATATATGAAAGCAAATTTATGCATGCCTACCCTTAACAACTCAAAGAATAGATTACAGTGTAAACAATCTCTTCGCTGGTTTGAAATTGAAAATGTAAATTATTTGACACTGAAATATTAATTTAATATCACAGTCTCAAAATAAACAAACCATATTGCACATAATAAATGTATGTTAATGTACCCATATATTAATTTACATGAATATACCTGCTCAATTGATTCAAATTTCAGCATGCAAAGTATTAATATATAGGTTTATTAATTTATTCTTTAAGAGAAAGAAGGTCAGTACTATTGAAATTGTAAGAAATGAAGTTGCATTGCTTTTTTTTTATCATTAAAAGAGAATATATTTAAAGTGTAACACTGATACATCTCATTACAATTTAAGATAAGAAACATGGAGGTCAATATACTGACCTGTCAATTTCACATAAAAATGGCATACGTTCTGAAATACCGTGTTTTAGAATTATATATACACACACACACACACACACACACACACACACACACACTACCGGTCAAAAGTTTTGAAACACTTATCCTTTCTTATAATTTCTTTTCTAAGAAATTTTAGAATAATAGTAAAGTCATCAAAACTATGGAATAACATAAATGTAACTATGGGAATTATGTTGTGACTAAACAAAATCCAAAATAAATAAAAACTGTGTTATATTTGAGTCACCCTTTGCCTAGAATTTGCAGACATGTACTCTTGACATTTTCTCAACCAACTTCTTGAGGTATCACCCTGGGATGCTTTTTAAACAGTATTGAAGGAGTTCCCATCTATGCTGGGCACTTATTGGCTGCTTTTCTTTATTATTTGGTCCAACTCATCAATTTCAAAATCTTTTTTTAATTTTTTATTACATTTTAGTTTATTGATAAGAAAATAAATGAATATGGTGGCACAATTATACTTTTGTCTACAAAACTAATTTCAAATATTTAAGCATACACCTTCAAATCAAAAGATTTTTAAGATCATGAGAAACATTTCAGTCAAGTGTTTCAAAACTTGTTCGGTAGTGTATATATGCACAACAGTTAGTTCCGGTCCTCAAGTCTGATTGGACGAGAGACGTTCCATGAATACTGATGGTCTCACACCATCAGCATTCGGACGCTTCACTGTTTGTATCACTCTGCTTGTGTTCATGCCATCTAAACTAAACTGTAAGAGCAGTGCATATGTGTTAAGAGCTATCTGTCTCTTTACATTTAATATTGTGGCATTACGTATTTTAGCCAGCAGGTGGAGGCAAAAGACCATTTTTGTGTGTAATATAAGCCAGTTGGTGACGTGAAGTGAGTCAGCATCAGTCAGTGTTTTCATTCATCACCATTACGTGATCGCTCATATTACTACTACACTACTAAAGCCAGGAAATAGCTTTAAATGACTTTAGACTAACAACTTAAGCATTAAGGCTCATCACAACAGACTGATTAATTACACAAACTCAAGGTGCTTACCTCTTACCAGATTTTCCACACTGGAGAGGACATACTGTTCAAAATGGTTGAGGAGTTTACGATTTCTATAGTGAAAGACTCTTGTGCACTGGCTACTGCAAAAATGGAGGAACACCCCCACTTGAATGGCTGTTTTTCCACTGAGAAAATAGAATGAATTTCACCAAATTGACATTCTCTTCAGAAAGTTGACTAACACACTAAAGCATCATCAACAGGTGATCGCACACGCTCCATCTCTCTCTCTCTCTCTCTCTCTCTCACACACACACACACACACACACACATCCTTGTTTCTCCAAAAACATGTGAGAAACAGCTCAAGCCGTGATATTATAAGTTCTAAAATCTGTACATTATTCATTATTCCAAACTTTTGGCCAACAGTGTTTGTGTGTGTGTGTGTGTGTGTGTGTGTCTATATATATATATATATATATATATATATATATATATATATATATATATATATATATATATATATATATATATATAATGATAATAGTAAAGTCATCAAAACTATGGAATAACATAAATGGAACTATGGGAATTATGTTGTGACTAAACAAAATCCAAAATAAATCAAAACTGTGTTATATTTTAGCATCTTCAAAGTAGTCGCCCTTTGCCTAGAATTTGCAGACATGTACTCTTGACATTTTCTCTACCAACTTCTTGAGGTATCACCCTGGGTTGCTTTTTAAACAGTATTGAAGGAGTTCCCATCTATGTTGGGCACTTATTGGCTGCTTTTCTTTATTATTTGGTCCAAGTCATCAATTACAAAAACTTTTTTTTTATTTTATTAAATTTTAGTTTTATAATGAAATAAATTAATATGGTGGCACAATTATATTTTTGTCTACAAAACTAATTTCAAACATTTAAGCATATGCCTTCAGATCAAAAGATTTTTACCGGTAGTGTATATATATTCCTGTAGTATCAGGCCCAGAAATATATATTAGAGTCTATTGCTATTTTATGAGAATAGTGAAAAGGTTAAAGTGTAGAAATTATACACTAGACATAATCTCAGAATAGTGTGTATACACATTTAAAACACAAACTAAATTTTAGTTATGATCTAATGAAGTGGTTTTTGGCACAAGTAAAGCCATGTGCAAATACACGGAGATACAGGTATACAGATAACATGTCAAAACATAAAAAAGCATTCCATATTCATACAAAATCAATAAATAATATTCAAATATCTTTGCCTTGTTTTTGTTAAACTCGTTGACAAACTGACTTTAAAGGAATATTCTTGATTCAATACAAGTTAAGCTCAATCGACAGTATTTGTGACGTAATATTGATTACCACAAAAATTTATTTTGACTCATCCCTCGTTTTCTTTAAAAAAGCACAAATCTGGGTTACAGTGAGGCACTTACAATGGAAGTGAATGAGGTAAACATTAAAATACTCACTATTTCAAAAGTATAGCCACAAAACATAAACAATATGCATGTTAACATGATTTTAGTGTGATAAAATCACTTACTAACCTTTTCTCGGTAAAGTTATAGCCAACTTTACAACTTTGCTGCCCCCAATCGGGCTGGAGGGTACAGGATACCGGTAAGAATCAAGGGGAGTACACACCAAGCCTTGGTGGACACGGATTGTAACCAGACCACTCTCCACCAATGCTTGGTTCAACATGAGGCTCTGGGCACAGCTAAAATGGTGAGGTGTGTGCATGGGGATATTCACAACTACCCTGTGGTGACCCTTGTGATTAAATTCTGGGGAACAAAACATAGAGTGGAGGCCGCGGTTATTTCCTGCCTCACCCATCCACTGATTTTGGGGACTAATTGGCCTGAATTTAGAAATGTATTAAAGGGAATATGCGCAGATGGGTCCTGCACAAAAGCGATGAGATGTGAAATGTGCGATGCTCTGGCAGGGGAGGAGGAGCCGGGGCCATCTTCATCAGCTCCACGTCAGGATGAAGTGAGGGGGAGAGGCTGCAGCCCCTCCCATCCTCGGGGGATTTCCCGAAGGGGATTTCCCTTTGGAGCAGTCGCGAGACGAAACCCTCAAGCATGCCTTCGACCAAGTGAGAGTGATCGATGGTCAACAACTCCAGCCGAATGTCGCACTTTCGTATCCCTGTTTCGCAATTATAAATGAGTGGTTGTATAGAGTGACGCAGGATGCTCAAACAAAGGAAGATACAACCCAGCTCTTAATACCGTGGAGCCTCCGGGAAATGGTGTTCCAGGCGACTCATTATAATCCTATGGCGGGTCACTTAGGGGAAAGAAAGACACTGAACTGACTAATAGCCCGTTTTTATTGGCCGGGCATTAGCGGCGATGTTCGCAGGTGGTGTGCAGCATGCCGTGAATGTCAGTTGGTGAATCCACCGGCCACCCCAAAAGCACAATTTCGCCCCTTTCCACTGATCGAGGTCTCCTTCGAGAAAATTGGCATGGAACTTGTTGGGCCATTAGAGCGGTCAACACACGGACATCGCTTTGTATTAGTCCTAGTGGACTATGCAACACGATATCCGGAAGCAGTGCCTCTGTGCAACATCTCAGCATGCAGTGTTGCGGAGGCACTTTTCAAAATAATCTCCCGGGTGGGGATTCCGAAAGAAATCCTCACCGATCAGGGCACAACCTTTATGTCACGGACACTATGCGAGCTTTATGAATTATTGGGTATTAAGTCAATTCACACCAGCGTTTACCATCCACAGACAGATGGCCTGGTGGAGCGATTCAATAAATCCCTTAAGAATATGATTCTTAAGTTCATGCACGAGGATGCTAGGAATTGGGACAAATGGCTCGATCCCCTGTTATTTGCAGTACGATAGGTCCCGCAAGCCTCCACGGGTTTTCCCCATTCGAGCTGCTATATGGCCGGTGCCCACGTGGCGTGATTGATGTCATACGCGAAGCTTGGGAGGAGGGACCTTCAAACAGTAAGAATGAAATTCAAAATGTTCTTGATCTTAGAGCAAAACTCCACACCCTGGGGCAACTAACACAGGAGAATTTGCTCCAAGCTCAAGAATGACAGAGCCGACTGTATAACAAGGGAACTTGGCTAAGGGAATTTGCACCGGGAGATAAGGTACTCATATTACTCCCCACATCGAGCTCCAAATTACTTGCCAAGTGGCAAGGACCCTTTGAGTTCACACGACGAGTGGGGGATCTCGATTATGAGGTAAAGTGAATCGATAGAGAGGGCACACGTCAAATGTGGAATGATGGAGGGATGCAGCCCCTGTGACATTTTCCGGAGAGGGCGGTGGTAAACACAAAATACAATCACGTCACCCCGAGACCACCTCTTACCGTACCAACTTGCAGTGGTTGCCAAACTACAACAAGAATTCACAGATGTGTTTTCCCCTCTACCGGGTCACAAGAACCTCATCCAACACCACATCGACACCGAGCCGGGGTGGTGGTACGTACCCGTCCCTACCAATTACCCAAACATAAAAAAGAAAAAAAATTGTTTGGGAAGAATTGGATGCAATGCTCGATATGGGAGTAATAAAGGAATCCCAAAGCGACTGGTCCAGCCCAGTTGTTCTGGTACATAAGAGCGACGGGTCTGTACGGTTCTGTGTGGATCATAAAAAAGTCAACACGGTTTCTAAATTTGATGCCTACCCAGTGCCTCGTATTGATGAGTTGCTCCATCGGTTGGACACTGCTCGTTTTTACTCGACACTGGATTTGACAAAGGGTTATTGGCAGATCCCCTTGACACCAATTTCCCATGAAAAAAACGGCTTTCTCCACTCCGTTCGGATTACACCAATTTGTGACACTTCTGTTTGGTTTGTTTGGGGCCCCGGCCACGTTTCAGCGCCTTATGGACCGAATCCTCAGACTGCATTCGGCTTATGCTGCTACCTATTTGGATGACATCATCATTTATAATAATGATTGGCAGCGGCATATGCAACATCTGAGGGTGGTTCTGAGGTCGCTGCGAAGGGCGGGGCTCACAGCAAACCCTAAGAAGTGCGCGATTGGGCGGGTGAAGGTATGGTATCTGGGGTTCCACTTGGGCCACGGGCAGGTGTATCCCCAAATTGACAAGATGGCGGTGATTGCGACCTGCCCGAGACCCAAGACCAAAAAGGGGGTGAGATAGTTCCTGGGGCTGGCTGGCTATTATAGGAGATTTGTGCCTAACTATTCGGATGTCGCCAGCCCGCTGACTGATCTCACTAAAAGGGAGCTCCAGACCCGGTCCAGTGGATGGAGCATTGCCACCAGGCGTTTACACAGGTTAAAGCCGCACTTTGCGGAGGGCCACTTTTACATGCACCTAATTTCTCTCTCCCTTTTTTATTGCAGATGGACGCTTCAGACAGGGGGCTGGGGGCCGTACTCTCGCAGGTGGTGGAGTGGGAGGAGAGCCCGGTGATGTACATCAGCCGCAAGCTCTCCTTGAGGGAAACAAAGTACAGCACCGTAGAAAAGGAGTGTCTGGCCATCAAGTGGGCAGTCCTCACTCTCCGTTACTACCTGCTGGGGTGGGTCTTCACTCTCTGCTCAGATCATGCCCCACTCCAATGGCTCCACCGCATGAAGGTTACCAACGCGTGGATCATCAAGGTGGTCTACAGACCCGGAGCGTAGATGGCTGTCGCCAACTTCCTGTCCAGAAATGGGGAGGGAAGTGGTAGGCAGTCCGGATGTCTCCCCTGCCCGAGTCGGGTGGTGGGGATATGTGGCAGCGGGGGCGTGGTCGAGTGTCTGTTGAGAGAGCGGTAAGGGTGCATACACCTGAGCCAAATTATGACTAACACCTGTCTCTAATTGTAGTATGACTGGGGAGAGTGGCATAAAAGGACCATGCCAGCACCAGATCGAGAGAGAGAGACTGGGTCGAGAACTTTACTGTGAAGCTGATGAGTTATTGTGAAGCTGTAAACCAGAGAAGTGGTCAATTAAAATTTCCCTACCTGTGTTTGAAGAATCCAGTTCCCTGTGTCCTTCCTTGTTACAGTGGTAATTAACAGTCACAAATGCTGTCGACTGAGAAATATTTAAGCCAAAATATTTCAACACGAAGTAGGTAAATGCTGTTTTGTCTACAAATACACAATCATTAAAGGCAAGATTTAAATCACAAAAATATTTTTTTCCATTGTTCTAAAAATAAAAATGTATCAGGTTTAAATCAGTATAAATAAAGAAAGCTTCTTCAGATTGTTGTGTGCATGTGCTACAATACAGATTTATCCTCTACTATAAACACTGGAGTCAGAGATGTGTTTACCAGGCATGACACCATTACGTAGGAAATGAAAAAGGAAAACAGGCAAAACAAGAACCCTATTATCTGATTTTTGGGCGATACATGTGCATGTCAGTGCTAAAACGATGGGAGAAACCTTTAATTAAAAGTGAGAGGTAATGACATTCTGGCCTTAAAGCTTTGGTGAATCTTTAGCCCTTTGGGAAAATCTGTAGGATCGCAGCGTGTCCGCCAACCTCCTCATGCTCTCCTGCCAGATTCCAGTTGAAAGTTAATTGGACGTGGAGAGGTCTGAGGCAGCCTGCGCTGAGCCCCATTAGTGATTCCCCTGTCGAATGCAGAGCCACGAGGATCACACACTCACAAATAGGCAGATTAAAATAATCAATGCACTTCACTTGCCTCCAACACATTCACAAAAGTGCACACAGGACCAAACCTGCATGCACATACACACTCAAGTACACACATCCACACAAAATGAATTAATGGAGGACCTATTCACCATTGGTGTATGATACTTGGCTCTCACTCCGAGAGTGTATGTGCTGTCTAATGAAGGGGGAATAGTTCTGACTGGTGGTGGACGGATAGAGAAAAGGTCAGTGAGCTGTTGATGGGCTCCTCTTGGCACACAATAGGGGTATTTCAACAGCCATACACCCAAATATACCTTTTTTCATCAACAGATCTTCTTTTACTATATATAATAATTCTAAACATTATATACGTATATACATTGGCGGCCAAAAGTTTGGAATAATGTACAGATTTTGCTGTTTTGGAAGGAAATTGGTACTTTAATTCACCAAAGTGGCATTCAACTGATCACGAAGTATAGTCACAGGACATTACTGATGTAAAAAAAAGCACCATTATTATTTGAAAAAAAGTCATTTGATCAAATCTAGACAGGCCCCATTTCCAGCAGCCATCACTCCAACACCTTATCCTTGAGTAATCATGCTAAATTGCTAATTTGGTACTAGAAAATCACTTGCCATTATATCAAACACAGTTGGAAGCTATTTGGATCATTAAATTAAGCTTAACATTGTCTTTGTGTTTGTTTTTGAGTTGCCTCAATATGCAATAGACTGGCATGTCTTAAGGTCGATATTAGGTCAAAAATGGCAAAAAGAAACAGCTTTCTTTAGAAACTTGTCAGTCAATCATTGTTTTGAGGAATGAAGGCTATACAATGCTTGAAATTGACAAAAAACTGAAGATTTCATACAAAGGTGTACACTACAGTCTTCAAAGACAAAGGACAACTGGCTCTAACAAGGACAAAAAGAGATTTGGAAGGCCCAGATGCACAAATAAACAAGAGGATAAGTACATCAGAGTCTCTAGTTTGAGAAATACAATGCATCCGGAAAGTATTCACAGCGCTTCACTTTTTCCACATTTTGTTATATTATAGCCTTATTCCAAAATGGATTAAATTAATTATTTTCCTCAAAATTCTACAAACAATACCCCATAATGGCAACGTGAAAGAAGTTTGTTTGAAATCTTTGCAAATTTATTAAAAATAAAAAAATAAAAAAATCACATGTATATAAGTATTCACAGCCTTTGCCATGACACTCAAAATTGTGCTCAGGTGCATCCTGTTTCCACTGATCATCCTTGAGATGTTTCTACAACTTGATTGGAGTCCACCTGTGGTAAATTCAGTTGATTGGACATGATTTGGAAAGGCACACACCTGTCTATATAAGGTCCCACAGTTAACAGTGCATGTCAGAGTACAAACCAAGCCATGAAGTCCAATGAATTGTCTGTAGACCTCCGAGACAGGATTGTATCGAGGCACAGATCTGGGGAAGGGTACAGAAAAATTTCTGCAGCATTGAAGGTCCCAATGAGCACAGTGGCCATCATCCGTAAATGGAAGAAGTTTGGAACCACCAGGACTCTTCCTAGAGCTGGCCGCCTGGCCAAACTGAGCGATCGGGGGAGAAGGGCCTTAGTCAGGGAGGTGACCATGAACCCGATGGTCACTCTGACAGAGCTCCAGCATTTCTTTGTGGAGAGAGGAGAACCTTCCAGAAGAACAACCATCTTTGCAGCACTCCACCAATCAGGCCTGTATGGTGGAGTGGCCAGACGGAAGCTACTCCTCAAGGCACATGACAGCCCGCCTGGAGTTTGCCAAAAGGCACCTGAAGGACTCTCAGACCATGAGAAACAAAGATTGAACTCTTTGGCCTGAATGGCAAGCATCATGTCTGGAGGAAACCAGGCACCACTCATCACCTGGCCAATACCATCCCTACAGTGAAGCATGGTGGTGGCAGCATCATGCTGTGGAGATGTTTTTCAGCGGCAGGAACTGGGAGACTAGTCAGGATCGAGGGAAAGATGAATGCAGCAATGTACAGAGACATCCTTGGGGACCTCAGACTGGGGCGAAGGTTCGTCTTCCAACAGGACAACGACCCTAAGCACACAGCCAAGATAACAAAGGAGTGGCTCCGGGACAACTCTGTGAATGTCCTTGAGTGGCCCAGCCAGAGCCCAGACTTGAACCTGATTGAACATGTCTGGAGAGATCTGAAAATGGCTGTGCACCGACACTCCCCATCCAACCTGATGGAGCTTGAGAGGTCCTGCAAAGAAGAATGGGAGAAACTGCCCCAAAATAGGTGTGCCAAGCTTGTAGCATCATACTCAAAAAGACTTGAGGCTGTAATTGGTGCCAAAGATGCTTCAACAAAGTATTGAGCAAAGGCTGTGAATACTTATGTTCATGTGATTTTTTTTTCTTTTTTTTTCTTTTTTTTGTTTGTAGAAGCAGTCTGCATGCCAAGGTGCTTCATTTTATACACCTGTGGCCATGGAAGTGATTGGAACACCTGAATTCAATTATTTGGATGGGTGAGCGAATACTTTTGGCAATAGTGTATATATAATGTTTATAACAGTATTAGGAATCATTAATATTTTTCATAATACAGGTGTCATGCTTTTTTTGTATGAATGCGAAAATGTTCAATAGCTTTTTGCAGCCAAGACTTTTAAGGTATGTGCCTATACAGAATGTGACTCTCAAAAATAAACCTACATTGAGAAATATTCACTGAAGTAAAATATGTGACAACTAGCCCCAGTCTCTTCTATTTTATGTTTGTTTTATCAAACCGTTCATTACCTTCTTAATTGCATCTCTATTCATGAAAGTTCGTCTGCTTGACCACATGACTAAGCTCAATTTAATATGTTAACAAACAAGTTTCAGATCCACTGCTGGTAGTCAATACAGCTGACATCTCAAGCAGAATTTAAATGAGTCCATGTCACCGGAAAACAGTCTCATCGCGTTTTGCATGATACGTGCGTCTGTGATTAAATTCAACCGGTCAATATGGAGAAGGGATATAGTGTACAGTGTTAGCATCCACAATTTTGAGATTTATAGTACTAGTTTGACTAACATAGCTGCTAAAAGGTGCTACAGAAGATAAACAGGAGAGAGTATAACCGTTTTCTTAATTGGGGTGGAGGTCAGCCACCATCCATTTAACCTGACCATCCCTTGTCAGAGCATCACTCTATTATGATGCCACTCCATTGCCATAGAGATGAGGGCACAAGGCCTCGATCTTTATAGTGAAAAACATCAGGATTGTTTCTGATTCCAAATGCATCAAAATACAGACTTATTCTTTTGTATTTTTTATATATGGTCATGGAAACACCACTGAAGTACTCAGTTTCTGCTTATTTATATAAAGTTTCAGTATCATATGTGTTAGTATCACATCGAAAGAACAAAAAGCACAGTTTTGCCATGGTGTATTTTGGTAACTACGATTTTTGCTTATTGCAATCAGGGCTGTTTCTTAGCAAATGGGGGCCCTAAGCGAATTCCTAGTTTTGAGGCATCCCAACAATCCCAAAAATTAAAAGAAAGAAATACTTTGCTTAATGAAAATTAGGCCTTTTTTTGACCATTTTCTGTAATGTGAAACAACTAATAAATGTCATGAAAATATTTTCACAATGTAAAAAAACAGGCTTCATTTTCCTTAATGCATAATATTTTGATAAATGAACATATCTAATTTGGACCAATACTCAATACTGCAATGGGAAACAATATTTGTCATGAAAATAATGTCACAACGTAAAAAAATAATTTTCTTTATGCAAATTATAATTTCTTTTTTTTTTTTTTTTTTTTTTTATTTTGGGATGCAGTTGTGACCTGGACATGTTTTTGTGAGATTCACCCTAGTACTCCTTCAGTAATACAGTGTTTTGTGATTGACCCTTGTGAGGGACAATTGAGGTGAGCAGCTCGCTGTCCTTCCTGTAACCGTGGCTTCATTTCTCCTTTGTGTGACAGGTGAGGGCCAGTGCTATCGCCCAAGATGCCGACCAGAATTATGACTATGCATCCAACAGTGTGATCCTGCATTTGGACGTAGGAGACGAGGTGTGTGTGCAGCTGGATGGAGGGAAAGTCCATGGAGGAAACACCAACAAATACAGCACATTCTCTGGCTTCCTCATCTATGCTGACTGACCTGCTCAGTTTCTCCATGATCCTGCTCTATGCACGCACACTGAGATGTACTGTGTATAAACACACACACACATAGAAGTACATACACACACTAAACAGGCTTAAAAGAAATGGACATGGTTAAATACTTAGTAGAAGGGCTCCACAGACATGATGGCACCAAGACAGCTATTACCTTCATAAAGCAAGCAAATTTCTGGTACACCGTTCGTATGTGTGTAAATTATCAGCATTATAACCTTATATAAACTTAAATTAAAATGCCTATAAATTATGTCTATATCTATCCTGGACAGTAACATGCTCATATGTTCATCAGTCACATGTACTTGTTAGTGTATTTGTTAAATGAATCTTTCCATACTGTGTGTCTCATTCAAAACAACATATTCATGGCAATGAAACTGCATTCGAAGTCTTTTGAAATTCTGCACTCTCTATAGAATTTGCATTTACACATGGCTGGGCTTGGGACAAAATCAGTTTTTAAATGTACTTTTCACTAACTAGACGGTCAAATAGTGTAACACATATGTAGCTCAATATAGCCACGTATAAATGCGTGCACACGCTGTGCAGGGCTAGTGATTAAGTCCTCTTGTTCAATTTGTTTGTCTTAAAGTGACTGTTTTGTCTGTCTGTGTGGAATTAGAAATACAACTTGTACACGTGGATACGCAAGAGTGTAATCGAACACACAATGGCTCGCCACAGCCACACACATGGATTTCCAATAGCTCTAAAGAACATGGTCCAGACCGAAACATTAATATATTGATTTAGACTGATAAGACTCTTCAATTCAAACCAATGCAACTACTCAATAATATGAGACTTTAGTTTAATAAGCCAAATATGTTTTATCCACATAATTAAACTGTACTTTTAAGATGGAAAATTTACTTTTATGAGGGAAAATCCCCTCTGGAGAAGTTAAATATATGAAAGCAAATTTATGCATGCCTACCCTTAACAACTCAAAGAATAGATTACAGTGTAAACAATCTCTTCGCTGGTTTGAAATTGAAAATGTAAATTATTTGACACTGAAATATTAATTTAATATCACAGTCTCAAAATAAACAAACCATATTGCACATAATAAATGTATGTTAATGTACCCATATATTAATTTACATGAATATACCTGCTCAATTGATTCAAATTTCAGCATGCAAAGTATTAATATATAGGTTTATTAATTTATTCTTTAAGAGAAAGAAGGTCAGTACTATTGAAATTGTAAGAAATGAAGTTGCATTGCTTTTTTTTTATCATTAAAAGAGAATATATTTAAAGTGTAACACTGATACATCTCATTACAATTTAAGATAAGAAACATGGAGGTCAATATACTGACCTGTCAATTTCACATAAAAATGGCATACGTTCTGAAATACCGTGTTTTAGAATTATATATACACACACACACACACACACACACACACACACACACACACTACCGGTCAAAAGTTTTGAAACACTTATCCTTTCTTATAATTTCTTTTCTAAGAAATTTTAGAATAATAGTAAAGTCATCAAAACTATGGAATAACATAAATGTAACTATGGGAATTATGTTGTGACTAAACAAAATCCAAAATAAATAAAAACTGTGTTATATTTGAGTCACCCTTTGCCTAGAATTTGCAGACATGTACTCTTGACATTTTCTCAACCAACTTCTTGAGGTATCACCCTGGGATGCTTTTTAAACAGTATTGAAGGAGTTCCCATCTATGCTGGGCACTTATTGGCTGCTTTTCTTTATTATTTGGTCCAACTCATCAATTTCAAAATCTTTTTTTAATTTTTTATTACATTTTAGTTTATTGATAAGAAAATAAATGAATATGGTGGCACAATTATACTTTTGTCTACAAAACTAATTTCAAATATTTAAGCATACACCTTCAAATCAAAAGATTTTTAAGATCATGAGAAACATTTCAGTCAAGTGTTTCAAAACTTGTTCGGTAGTGTATATATGCACAACAGTTAGTTCCGGTCCTCAAGTCTGATTGGACGAGAGACGTTCCATGAATACTGATGGTCTCACACCATCAGCATTCGGACGCTTCACTGTTTGTATCACTCTGCTTGTGTTCATGCC
Organism: Myxocyprinus asiaticus; assembly: GCF_019703515.2. Taxonomy (NCBI): domain Eukaryota; kingdom Metazoa; phylum Chordata; class Actinopteri; order Cypriniformes; family Catostomidae; genus Myxocyprinus; species Myxocyprinus asiaticus. Next base: position 87,059 of record NW_026249804.1, read on the forward strand.
ATCTAAACTAAACTGTAAGAGCAGTGCATATGTGTTAAGAGCTATCTGTCTCTTTACATTTAATATTGTGGCATTACGTATTTTAGCCAGCAGGTGGAGGCAAAAGACCATTTTTGTGTGTAATATAAGCCAGTTGGTGACGTGAAGTGAGTCAGCATCAGTCAGTGTTTTCATTCATCACCATTACGTGATCGCTCATATTACTACTACACTACTAAAGCCAGGAAATAGCTTTAAATGACTTTAGACTAACAACTTAAGCATTAAGGCTCATCACAACAGACTGATTAATTACACAAACTCAAGGTGCTTACCTCTTACCAGATTTTCCACACTGGAGAGGACATACTGTTCAAAATGGTTGAGGAGTTTACGATTTCTATAGTGAAAGACTCTTGTGCACTGGCTACTGCAAAAAATGGAGGAACACCCCCACTTGAATGGCTGTTTTTCCACTGAGAAAATAGAATGAATTTCACCAAATTGACATTCTCTTCAGAAAGTTGACTAACACACTAAAGCATCATCAACAGGTGATCGCACACGCTCCATCTCTCTCTCTCTCTCTCTCTCTCTCACACACACACACACACACACACACATCCTTGTTTCTCCAAAAACATGTGAGAAACAGCTCAAGCCGTGATATTATAAGTTCTAAAATCTGTACATTATTCATTATTCCAAACTTTTGGCCAACAGTGTTTGTGTGTGTGTGTGTGTGTGTGTGTGTCTATATATATATATATATATATATATATATATATATATATATATATATATATATATATATATATATATATATATATATAATGATAATAGTAAAGTCATCAAAACTATGGAATAACATAAATGGAACTATGGGAATTATGTTGTGACTAAACAAAATCCAAAATAAATCAAAACTGTGTTATATTTTAGCATCTTCAAAGTAGTCGCCCTTTGCCTAGAATTTGCAGACATGTACTCTTGACATTTTCTCTACCAACTTCTTGAGGTATCACCCTGGGTTGCTTTTTAAACAGTATTGAAGGAGTTCCCATCTATGTTGGGCACTTATTGGCTGCTTTTCTTTATTATTTGGTCCAAGTCATCAATTACAAAAACTTTTTTTTTATTTTATTAAATTTTAGTTTTATAATGAAATAAATTAATATGGTGGCACAATTATATTTTTGTCTACAAAACTAATTTCAAACATTTAAGCATATGCCTTCAGATCAAAAGATTTTTACCGGTAGTGTATATATATTCCTGTAGTATCAGGCCCAGAAATATATATTAGAGTCTATTGCTATTTTATGAGAATAGTGAAAAGGTTAAAGTGTAGAAATTATACACTAGACATAATCTCAGAATAGTGTGTATACACATTTAAAACACAAACTAAATTTTAGTTATGATCTAATGAAGTGGTTTTTGGCACAAGTAAAGCCATGTGCAAATACACGGAGATACAGGTATACAGATAACATGTCAAAACATAAAAAAGCATTCCATATTCATACAAAATCAATAAATAATATTCAAATATCTTTGCCTTGTTTTTGTTAAACTCGTTGACAAACTGACTTTAAAGGAATATTCTTGATTCAATACAAGTTAAGCTCAATCGACAGTATTTGTGACGTAATATTGATTACCACAAAAATTTATTTTGACTCATCCCTCGTTTTCTTTAAAAAAGCACAAATCTGGGTTACAGTGAGGCACTTACAATGGAAGTGAATGAGGTAAACATTAAAATACTCACTATTTCAAAAGTATAGCCACAAAACATAAACAATATGCATGTTAACATGATTTTAGTGTGATAAAATCACTTACTAACCTTTTCTCGGTAAAGTTATAGCCAACTTTACAACTTTGCTGCCCCCAATCGGGCTGGAGGGTACAGGATACCGGTAAGAATCAAGGGGAGTACACACCAAGCCTTGGTGGACACGGATTGTAACCAGACCACTCTCCACCAATGCTTGGTTCAACATGAGGCTCTGGGCACAGCTAAAATGGTGAGGTGTGTGCATGGGGATATTCACAACTACCCTGTGGTGACCCTTGTGATTAAATTCTGGGGAACAAAACATAGAGTGGAGGCCGCGGTTATTTCCTGCCTCACCCATCCACTGATTTTGGGGACTAATTGGCCTGAATTTAGAAATGTATTAAAGGGAATATGCGCAGATGGGTCCTGCACAAAAGCGATGAGATGTGAAATGTGCGATGCTCTGGCAGGGGAGGAGGAGCCGGGGCCATCTTCATCAGCTCCACGTCAGGATGAAGTGAGGGGGAGAGGCTGCAGCCCCTCCCATCCTCGGGGGATTTCCCGAAGGGGATTTCCCTTTGGAGCAGTCGCGAGACGAAACCCTCAAGCATGCCTTCGACCAAGTGAGAGTGATCGATGGTCAACAACTCCAGCCGAATGTCGCACTTTCGTATCCCTGTTTCGCAATTATAAATGAGTGGTTGTATAGAGTGACGCAGGATGCTCAAACAAAGGAAGATACAACCCAGCTCTTAATACCGTGGAGCCTCCGGGAAATGGTGTTCCAGGCGACTCATTATAATCCTATGGCGGGTCACTTAGGGGAAAGAAAGACACTGAACTGACTAATAGCCCGTTTTTATTGGCCGGGCATTAGCGGCGATGTTCGCAGGTGGTGTGCAGCATGCCGTGAATGTCAGTTGGTGAATCCACCGGCCACCCCAAAAGCACAATTTCGCCCCTTTCCACTGATCGAGGTCTCCTTCGAGAAAATTGGCATGGAACTTGTTGGGCCATTAGAGCGGTCAACACACGGACATCGCTTTGTATTAGTCCTAGTGGACTATGCAACACGATATCCGGAAGCAGTGCCTCTGTGCAACATCTCAGCATGCAGTGTTGCGGAGGCACTTTTCAAAATAATCTCCCGGGTGGGGATTCCGAAAGAAATCCTCACCGATCAGGGCACAACCTTTATGTCACGGACACTATGCGAGCTTTATGAATTATTGGGTATTAAGTCAATTCACACCAGCGTTTACCATCCACAGACAGATGGCCTGGTGGAGCGATTCAATAAATCCCTTAAGAATATGATTCTTAAGTTCATGCACGAGGATGCTAGGAATTGGGACAAATGGCTCGATCCCCTGTTATTTGCAGTACGATAGGTCCCGCAAGCCTCCACGGGTTTTCCCCATTCGAGCTGCTATATGGCCGGTGCCCACGTGGCGTGATTGATGTCATACGCGAAGCTTGGGAGGAGGGACCTTCAAACAGTAAGAATGAAATTCAAAATGTTCTTGATCTTAGAGCAAAACTCCACACCCTGGGGCAACTAACACAGGAGAATTTGCTCCAAGCTCAAGAATGACAGAGCCGACTGTATAACAAGGGAACTTGGCTAAGGGAATTTGCACCGGGAGATAAGGTACTCATATTACTCCCCACATCGAGCTCCAAATTACTTGCCAAGTGGCAAGGACCCTTTGAGTTCACACGACGAGTGGGGGATCTCGATTATGAGGTAAAGTGAATCGATAGAGAGGGCACACGTCAAATGTGGAATGATGGAGGGATGCAGCCCCTGTGACATTTTCCGGAGAGGGCGGTGGTAAACACAAAATACAATCACGTCACCCCGAGACCACCTCTTACCGTACCAACTTGCAGTGGTTGCCAAACTACAACAAGAATTCACAGATGTGTTTTCCCCTCTACCGGGTCACAAGAACCTCATCCAACACCACATCGACACCGAGCCGGGGTGGTGGTACGTACCCGTCCCTACCAATTACCCAAACATAAAAAAGAAAAAAAATTGTTTGGGAAGAATTGGATGCAATGCTCGATATGGGAGTAATAAAGGAATCCCAAAGCGACTGGTCCAGCCCAGTTGTTCTGGTACATAAGAGCGACGGGTCTGTACGGTTCTGTGTGGATCATAAAAAAGTCAACACGGTTTCTAAATTTGATGCCTACCCAGTGCCTCGTATTGATGAGTTGCTCCATCGGTTGGACACTGCTCGTTTTTACTCGACACTGGATTTGACAAAGGGTTATTGGCAGATCCCCTTGACACCAATTTCCCATGAAAAAAACGGCTTTCTCCACTCCGTTCGGATTACACCAATTTGTGACACTTCTGTTTGGTTTGTTTGGGGCCCCGGCCACGTTTCAGCGCCTTATGGACCGAATCCTCAGACTGCATTCGGCTTATGCTGCTACCTATTTGGATGACATCATCATTTATAATAATGATTGGCAGCGGCATATGCAACATCTGAGGGTGGTTCTGAGGTCGCTGCGAAGGGCGGGGCTCACAGCAAACCCTAAGAAGTGCGCGATTGGGCGGGTGAAGGTATGGTATCTGGGGTTCCACTTGGGCCACGGGCAGGTGTATCCCCAAATTGACAAGATGGCGGTGATTGCGACCTGCCCGAGACCCAAGACCAAAAAGGGGGTGAGATAGTTCCTGGGGCTGGCTGGCTATTATAGGAGATTTGTGCCTAACTATTCGGATGTCGCCAGCCCGCTGACTGATCTCACTAAAAGGGAGCTCCAGACCCGGTCCAGTGGATGGAGCATTGCCACCAGGCGTTTACACAGGTTAAAGCCGCACTTTGCGGAGGGCCACTTTTACATGCACCTAATTTCTCTCTCCCTTTTTTATTGCAGATGGACGCTTCAGACAGGGGGCTGGGGGCCGTACTCTCGCAGGTGGTGGAGTGGGAGGAGAGCCCGGTGATGTACATCAGCCGCAAGCTCTCCTTGAGGGAAACAAAGTACAGCACCGTAGAAAAGGAGTGTCTGGCCATCAAGTGGGCAGTCCTCACTCTCCGTTACTACCTGCTGGGGTGGGTCTTCACTCTCTGCTCAGATCATGCCCCACTCCAATGGCTCCACCGCATGAAGGTTACCAACGCGTGGATCATCAAGGTGGTCTACAGACCCGGAGCGTAGATGGCTGTCGCCAACTTCCTGTCCAGAAATGGGGAGGGAAGTGGTAGGCAGTCCGGATGTCTCCCCTGCCCGAGTCGGGTGGTGGGGATATGTGGCAGCGGGGGCGTGGTCGAGTGTCTGTTGAGAGAGCGGTAAGGGTGCATACACCTGAGCCAAATTATGACTAACACCTGTCTCTAATTGTAGTATGACTGGGGAGAGTGGCATAAAAGGACCATGCCAGCACCAGATCGAGAGAGAGAGACTGGGTCGAGAACTTTACTGTGAAGCTGATGAGTTATTGTGAAGCTGTAAACCAGAGAAGTGGTCAATTAAAATTTCCCTACCTGTGTTTGAAGAATCCAGTTCCCTGTGTCCTTCCTTGTTACAGTGGTAATTAACAGTCACAAATGCTGTCGACTGAGAAATATTTAAGCCAAAATATTTCAACACGAAGTAGGTAAATGCTGTTTTGTCTACAAATACACAATCATTAAAGGCAAGATTTAAATCACAAAAATATTTTTTTCCATTGTTCTAAAAATAAAAATGTATCAGGTTTAAATCAGTATAAATAAAGAAAGCTTCTTCAGATTGTTGTGTGCATGTGCTACAATACAGATTTATCCTCTACTATAAACACTGGAGTCAGAGATGTGTTTACCAGGCATGACACCATTACGTAGGAAATGAAAAAGGAAAACAGGCAAAACAAGAACCCTATTATCTGATTTTTGGGCGATACATGTGCATGTCAGTGCTAAAACGATGGGAGAAACCTTTAATTAAAAGTGAGAGGTAATGACATTCTGGCCTTAAAGCTTTGGTGAATCTTTAGCCCTTTGGGAAAATCTGTAGGATCGCAGCGTGTCCGCCAACCTCCTCATGCTCTCCTGCCAGATTCCAGTTGAAAGTTAATTGGACGTGGAGAGGTCTGAGGCAGCCTGCGCTGAGCCCCATTAGTGATTCCCCTGTCGAATGCAGAGCCACGAGGATCACACACTCACAAATAGGCAGATTAAAATAATCAATGCACTTCACTTGCCTCCAACACATTCACAAAAGTGCACACAGGACCAAACCTGCATGCACATACACACTCAAGTACACACATCCACACAAAATGAATTAATGGAGGACCTATTCACCATTGGTGTATGATACTTGGCTCTCACTCCGAGAGTGTATGTGCTGTCTAATGAAGGGGGAATAGTTCTGACTGGTGGTGGACGGATAGAGAAAAGGTCAGTGAGCTGTTGATGGGCTCCTCTTGGCACACAATAGGGGTATTTCAACAGCCATACACCCAAATATACCTTTTTTCATCAACAGATCTTCTTTTACTATATATAATAATTCTAAACATTATATACGTATATACATTGGCGGCCAAAAGTTTGGAATAATGTACAGATTTTGCTGTTTTGGAAGGAAATTGGTACTTTAATTCACCAAAGTGGCATTCAACTGATCACGAAGTATAGTCACAGGACATTACTGATGTAAAAAAAAGCACCATTATTATTTGAAAAAAAGTCATTTGATCAAATCTAGACAGGCCCCATTTCCAGCAGCCATCACTCCAACACCTTATCCTTGAGTAATCATGCTAAATTGCTAATTTGGTACTAGAAAATCACTTGCCATTATATCAAACACAGTTGGAAGCTATTTGGATCATTAAATTAAGCTTAACATTGTCTTTGTGTTTGTTTTTGAGTTGCCTCAATATGCAATAGACTGGCATGTCTTAAGGTCGATATTAGGTCAAAAATGGCAAAAAAGAAACAGCTTTCTTTAGAAACTTGTCAGTCAATCATTGTTTTGAGGAATGAAGGCTATACAATGCTTGAAATTGACAAAAAACTGAAGATTTCATACAAAGGTGTACACTACAGTCTTCAAAGACAAAGGACAACTGGCTCTAACAAGGACAAAAAGAGATTTGGAAGGCCCAGATGCACAAATAAACAAGAGGATAAGTACATCAGAGTCTCTAGTTTGAGAAATACAATGCATCCGGAAAGTATTCACAGCGCTTCACTTTTTCCACATTTTGTTATATTATAGCCTTATTCCAAAATGGATTAAATTAATTATTTTCCTCAAAATTCTACAAACAATACCCCATAATGGCAACGTGAAAGAAGTTTGTTTGAAATCTTTGCAAATTTATTAAAAATAAAAAAATAAAAAAATCACATGTATATAAGTATTCACAGCCTTTGCCATGACACTCAAAATTGTGCTCAGGTGCATCCTGTTTCCACTGATCATCCTTGAGATGTTTCTACAACTTGATTGGAGTCCACCTGTGGTAAATTCAGTTGATTGGACATGATTTGGAAAGGCACACACCTGTCTATATAAGGTCCCACAGTTAACAGTGCATGTCAGAGTACAAACCAAGCCATGAAGTCCAATGAATTGTCTGTAGACCTCCGAGACAGGATTGTATCGAGGCACAGATCTGGGGAAGGGTACAGAAAAATTTCTGCAGCATTGAAGGTCCCAATGAGCACAGTGGCCATCATCCGTAAATGGAAGAAGTTTGGAACCACCAGGACTCTTCCTAGAGCTGGCCGCCTGGCCAAACTGAGCGATCGGGGGAGAAGGGCCTTAGTCAGGGAGGTGACCATGAACCCGATGGTCACTCTGACAGAGCTCCAGCATTTCTTTGTGGAGAGAGGAGAACCTTCCAGAAGAACAACCATCTTTGCAGCACTCCACCAATCAGGCCTGTATGGTGGAGTGGCCAGACGGAAGCTACTCCTCAAGGCACATGACAGCCCGCCTGGAGTTTGCCAAAAGGCACCTGAAGGACTCTCAGACCATGAGAAACAAAGATTGAACTCTTTGGCCTGAATGGCAAGCATCATGTCTGGAGGAAACCAGGCACCACTCATCACCTGGCCAATACCATCCCTACAGTGAAGCATGGTGGTGGCAGCATCATGCTGTGGAGATGTTTTTCAGCGGCAGGAACTGGGAGACTAGTCAGGATCGAGGGAAAGATGAATGCAGCAATGTACAGAGACATCCTTGGGGACCTCAGACTGGGGCGAAGGTTCGTCTTCCAACAGGACAACGACCCTAAGCACACAGCCAAGATAACAAAGGAGTGGCTCCGGGACAACTCTGTGAATGTCCTTGAGTGGCCCAGCCAGAGCCCAGACTTGAACCTGATTGAACATGTCTGGAGAGATCTGAAAATGGCTGTGCACCGACACTCCCCATCCAACCTGATGGAGCTTGAGAGGTCCTGCAAAGAAGAATGGGAGAAACTGCCCCAAAATAGGTGTGCCAAGCTTGTAGCATCATACTCAAAAAGACTTGAGGCTGTAATTGGTGCCAAAGATGCTTCAACAAAGTATTGAGCAAAGGCTGTGAATACTTATGTTCATGTGATTTTTTTTTCTTTTTTTCTTTTTTTTGTTTGTAGAAGCAGTCTGCATGCCAAGGTGCTTCATTTTATACACCTGTGGCCATGGAAGTGATTGGAACACCTGAATTCAATTATTTGGATGGGTGAGCGAATACTTTTGGCAATAGTGTATATATAATGTTTATAACAGTATTAGGAATCATTAATATTTTTCATAATACAGGTGTCATGCTTTTTTTGTATGAATTCCATCTTTCACCAAGGTGAAGTGGACACCGCTGGACCTGGGCGGATTCCAGCGAAGTGAATCGTGCAGCCGAGTCGGACGGTCCGGACCAGCCCTCGCGACGGACTGGAAAGCGCAAGCCATGCACCTGAGTTCCGCGCAAGGGGGACCAAAGGGACAACGTCATCAGATGTACCGGCGGGTGGGGCCTCGCGGCGGGGCGGAGCTTGAGGTGCCACACCACATCGTGGCCGTGCTGAGTCCGAGGACATCGAAGCACTTACCTGGCTCCTTGTGACCACCCCCGGAACAGCCTGGGACGGGGGAGGAAGAGGCCTGTCCTCATGACCCGTGGAGACTGTCACACCGGGGGCGGATTTGTGCCACAGCTGGGCGCTCAGGGCGGGAGACCGCCGCTGGAGCGCCAACCTGCCAAATGGAGTGGTGGACGGTGGTCGTGATGCCAGCCGTACACACCGAATATGTGACCCAGGGAACAAGGAAACCACTCTTGCGGAGCTCTTGAGTACTGCAGCCACTTGGGCATGCAGCACAATTAAATGCAAAAGGTAACAAAAAGAAGATCTGCTTACCAGCTCCAGAGCAGCGGGTTTCGTTGTCCCTGGGTCGCCCGTCTCAGGGTTGCTTCGAAGACCTCCGTGGGTTCTTCGGTGCCGGCTGTGAGACAGGTGGCGTCGGCTTCCTGCAGTGGGCTCCACGCCGGGGCCGGGCCGGAGGGGCGGGCTGCGGCGGAGCCGGTGCAGTCACCGCAGGGGGACGCCCTCGGCGATGAGTAGATGGGGGGATCTTGAGCCATGCCGGGGCAGGACAAGCCGGCTAGCATCCATCTACTGCTCTACCATCGAGAACTGCTGGGCAAAGTCCTCGACAGTGTCGCCGAATAGGCCCGCCTGGAAAATGGGGGCAGCAAGGAATCGTGTCCTGTCGGCCTCACCCATCTCGACCAGGTTGAGCCAAAGGTGGTGCTCCTGGACCACTAGTGTGGCCATCGTCCGCCCGGGAGACCGCGCCGTGACCTCCGTCGCTCGGAGAGCGAGGTCGGTCGCCTAGCGCAGTTCCTGCATCAATCCCGGGGTGGAACTACCCTCGTGCAGTTCCTTAGCGCCTTGGCGGACTTGCAGGAGTGCCATGGCATGCAGGGCGGAGGCGGCTTGTCCAGCAGCGCCGTAGGCTTTGACCGTCAGAGACGGCGTAAACCTACAGGCCTTGGATGGGGGCTTTGGGCACCCACGCCAGGTGGCGGCGCTCTGCGGGCATAGGTGCACCGCGAGCGCCTTTATCCACCGGGGGATTGCCGAATAACCCTTGGCCGCCCCACCATCGAGGGTAGTGAGAGCAGGGAAGCTGAAAAGATCGGGACCGGGCAGTAAAAGGTGCCTCCCGTGATCTTGTCAGCTCTTTATGCACTTCCGGGAAGAAAGGAACGGGGCGGGGCGTGGCTTTGAGCGGCGCCGCGAGCCCAGGAACCAATCACAGAGCCGCGAGGGTTCAGGGAAGAGCGGTGAAATCCACTCTAACCGACGCTCGTGGCTGTCCGGGAAAGCATGTCGTCATCTCCGCGTCAGCCAAGGCTTCCGACTGGACGAGCCCGCTCTCCGATGCTGCGCTCGAGAGCTCATCACTTTCGCGGGCTCCGAATAAGTGGTCGAACTCGCCGTGAGACGAGCCGGCGGACTCACCCGGAAGCCCGATCGGGGCAGACGAGCGTGCTGGGGAATGGGAGTTCCGCGGGGGGATACCCGGCGGAGGCGGTCCCATTGGGGTCCCCAAATCGCCCCCAGTGCTAGCCGCGCTGGCCTCAAACCCGTGGGTAAAAGGACCGAGGCGGGAGCCTCTGGGGTGGCTCGCTTCTTTACGAAGGCGAGCCGCGACCGCAACATTGCCATGGACACATTCTCGCAATGAGAATGTGACCATCCACGAACGCTGTCTCCGCGTGAGCAGTGCCCAGACACGAAAGACAGTGATCGTGACCGTTAGAAGGCGAGAGATAACGAGCACAACCAGGAATAACACACAATCGGAAAAGCATCTTTAAAAAGACGCGTCTTTAAAAAGACGTTCCGTGTGTGCGCTCTTTTAGAGAAATATATACTCTTTTAGAGGGGAAAAATGCTCTTTCAGAAAATATACTCTCTAGTTTTTCTGCCGAAGCGCCCAGGGGCGTTCTCTGCAGTGCACCAGTGCAGAGGAGGGAGAAGCCGCTGAAATGCGCCGTCAGATCCAGCAGGTGAATGAACAGTAGTATTCAGCTCAATGAGCACGACCGTTCGGCTCCGAAGAGAAAATCTGAATGAGTGGTTGCATACCAGCTCCTTTTATACCCGTATGTTCGGGGGAGTGGCATGCAAATACCACTCGCCAATTTTCATTGGCCTTTTATCAAAGACCAGAGGTGTCTCGGGCTCCCAAGAGTGACCCCTAGTGTCACTACATCGACACCAACGTCGAGTGAGTGACAGATAGGGAACAGAGATATTTAGAATAATATTTTAGCTCTGTAGGTCCTGACAATGCAAATTTTGAAGCTCTAAAAGGCACCTAAATGCAGCATAAAAGTAATCCATATTTCTCCTGTAACACCTGTAACTTTTGCCTTAGCGGCCACCAGAGGTTGCTAGGAGTTAAGTGGCTTTTACTTTGAAGTTTTGTGTTTACCTTCTTGTGTCTCTGTTCCTGGTTCTTGCCCTGATTGTTCCCAGCTGTATCTCGTTTACCTTGTTTGCCCCAGTGTACATAATGCCCTTGTGTTTGTAGTCTTTGTCAGTTGTTACTCCTGTTAACCCTTATGGATGTAATGTTTGTTCTGTTCCCAAGTTTTGGATTTGTTTTGTTCCTGTGTTTTTCTAGTTTTTTATCTGGACTCATTTTGTTATTAAATATAAGCTGCATTTAGATCCTAGTCTCTTGACTTCTTCCTGCAATCGTTACAGAACAATTGACCATCACTATGGATCTACCGGCTTTGCAACTGCTGTCTCTCAAACAGGGAGACTTTACCATTGAGCAGTAAACTGAGCGTTTCTGCAGTCTCGCCCAGGATTTTAATTGGGGAGATATTTGTTTCAAGGACATCTACCGTTTTGGAGCCGGTGAAGTCCTGCCTGCCTAGAGGCAAGTGTGAACTCTCTTCAGTAGAATTCATTGACTATGCTTTGAAGCTCACATTCTCCCCTTACACTGTGGGGTATGGTGGAAACCCCGTGCTGCTGCCAACGCCCACGCCTGCCACGGTCCATGAGCCAGCACCCACGCCTGCCACGGTCCACGAGCCAGCGCTCATGCCTGCCATGGTCCACAAGCCAGCGCCCACGCATGCCACGGTTGACTATTCAGCGCCCAAGACTGCCATGGTCGACGAGCCAGTTCCTGAAGTCTCGTCCATTCCAGAGCCAGCGCGTGAAGCCTCGACCGTCCCAGAGCCAGCGCGTGAAGCCTCGACCGTCCCAAAGCCAGAGCCTGAAGCCTCGACCGCCCCAGAGCCAGTGCCTGAAGCCTCGACCATCCCAGAGTCAACATCTGAAGCCTCGACCGTCTCAGAGCCAGCGCCTGAAGCCTCGACCGTCCCAGAGCCAGCGCCTGAAGCCTCGACCGTCCCAGAGCCAGCGCCTGAAGCCTCGACCGTCCCAGAGCCAGCGCCTGAAGCCTCGACCGTCCCAGAGCCAGCACCTGAAGCCTCGACCGTCCCAGAGCCAGCGCCTGAAGTCTCGACCGTCCCAGAGCCAGCGCCTGAAGCCTCGACCATCCCAGAGCCAGTGCCTGAAGCCTCGACCGTCCCAGAGCCAGCGCCTGAAGCCTCGACCATCGCAGAGCCAGCGCCTGAAGCCTCGACAGTCCCAGAGCCGGCACTCACGACCACAGAGGTCGTTCACCTATCACTGCCAGTGTTCATGGCTATGGAGGCCATTCCCCTGTCACTGCCTGTGCTTACAAACACGGAGGTCATTCCCCTGTCACTGCCAGTGTTCATGGCCATGGAGGCCGTTCCCCTGTCACTGCAAGTGTTCACAGTCATGGAGGCCATTCCTCTGTCACTGCCTATGCTCACGGCCATCCGGAAGAGGAGGAGGAGAAGGGCTCCTACTCCCCAGTCAATGCCAGCGCTCACGGCCACGGAAGTCGTTCTCCAGTCACTGCCAGCGCTTCTGATCATGGTGACCATCGACGAGCCTGTCCAGTTCCCCGAGGCTGTCGACGAGCCTGTCCAGTCTCTCGAGTCTTCCAGGCTCCCCAGTGCTATGCTTCCCTATTCCATGCTCCCCAGTGCCTGGTTCCCCAGTCCTACGTTTCCAAGTGCCTTACTCCCTAGTACCTTGTTCTCCGAGTCCCCAGCTGTTCTGAACTCTGAGCTCTCTGAATCCCCAGCAGCTCTGACCTCTGAGCCCTCTGAACCTTCCATGACTCCGCCCTCCGAGCCTTCCACGGCTCTGCCCTCCAAGCCTCCACCTCCTGCGGCTCCTCTTCCTGCTGTTCTGCCTGATCTTCAGACTCCCCGTTCGCTCCACCTGGGCCACCTGGTCTGTTTTGCCCTCTGGTGGTCTCTCTGGGTTCACTTGTTGGCCTTCAGCCCCTCTCGTTTCCTCTGTGCTTTCCTGGATTGCCATTTCCATAATGTCCTGCTCCTCCCATGAGCAATTTTTTTGGTGTTATGTTTAGGAGTGCCAGGAGTCACTCCTTAAAGGGGGGCTATGTAACACCTAAGACATTTGCCCTAGCGGCCACCAGAGGTCGCTAGGAGTTAAGTGGCTTTTAGTTTGAAGTTTTGTGTTTACCTTCTTGTGTCTCTGTTCCTGGTTCCTGCCCTGTTTGTTCCCAGCTGTAACTTGTTTACCTTGTTTACCTCAGTGTACATAATGTCCTTGTGTTTGCGTAGTCTTTGTCAGTTGTTATTCCTGTTAACCCTTATGGATGTAACAAAACCAAAACCAAGTTTTGGTTTTGTTATGTTCCTGTGTTTTTCAAATTTTGTATCTGGACTCAAATCAAATCAAATCAAATCACTTTATTGTCACACAGCCATATACACAAGTGCAATGGTGTGTGAAATTCTTGGGTGCAGTTCCAATCAACATAGCAGTCGTGACAGTGATGAGACATATACCAATTTACAATAACATCAAATTAACACAGCACAATTTAAACATCTAATATACACATAATTACACACAACAATATACAAATAATAACATACACTGTACAGTATACAATACGCTGTTTTTGTTTTTTGTTTTTTTTGTTTTTTACTATATAGATACACATTATTCAATAAAAATTAAAAATTAAAATATATATATAAAAAAAGTATATAAATATATATATATATATATATATATATATATATATATATATATATATATATAGAATGTACAGTATTGTACTGTATTGACATTCAGGCTGTCGGTTGATAGTCAGTTGTTAAGAGAGACATAATATAATAATAATATAATTTATGACAGTCCGGTGTGAGATATAAGAGTAAGAGTAATAAAGTGCAGTGCTGATGTATATTGATCATGAGAGATCAAGAGTTCAGAAGTCTGATTGCTTGGGGGAAGAAGCTATCATGGAGTCGGCTGGTGCGGGTCCTGATGCTGCGATACCGCCTACCTGATGGTAGCAGTGAGAACAGCCCATGGCTCGGGTGGCTGGAGTCTCTGATGATCCTCCGAGCTTTTTTCACACACCGCCTTGTATATATTTCCTGGAGGGAGGGAAGCTCACCTCCGATGATGTGTTTAGCAGTTCGCACCACCCTTTGCAGTGCTTTGCGGTTGTGGGCGGTGCTATTGCCGTACCAGGCGGAGATACAGCCAGTCAGGATGCTCTCTACAGTGCAGGTGTAGAACCGTGTGAGGATGTGGCGGTTCATTCCAAACTTCCTCAGCCGTCTCAGGAAGAAGAGGCGCTGATGAGCCTTCTTCACAACGACTTCAGTGTGGATGGACCATGTGAGTTCCTCAGTGATGTGGACACCCAGGAACTTGAAGCTGCTGACTCTCTCCACTGGTGCTCCATTGATGGTGATGGGACTGTGTTCTCTGTCTTTTCTTCTGAAGTCCACCACAAGCTCCTTTGTCTTACTGACATTGAGGGAGAGGTTGTGCTCCTGACACCAGTGTGTCAGAGTGTGCACCTCCTCTCTGTAGGCTGTTTCATCATTGTCAGTGATCACCTACCACCGTCGTGTCATCAGCAAACTTAATGATGGCATTGGAGCTATGTGTTGCCACACAGTCATGTGTGTACAAGGAATACAGTAGTGGGCTGAGAACACAGCCCTGTGGGGCTCCAGTGTTGAGGATCAGTGATGAGGAGATGTTGCTGCCTATTCTAACCACCTGGCGTCTGCTTGACAGGAAGTCCAGGATCCAGCTGCACAGCGAGCTGTTTAAGCCCAGAGCCCGGAGTTTCTCATCTAGCTTGGAGGGCACTATGGTGTTGAATGCTGAGCTGTAGTCTACAAACAGCATTCTCACATAAGTGTTCTTTTTTTCCAGGTGGGAGAGAGCAGTGTGTATTGTAGATGCAATGGCATCATCAGTGGAGCGGTTGTTGCGGTAAGCAAACTGCAGCGGGTCAAGATTGAGTGGCAAGACAGAGCAGATGTAATCTCTGATTAGTCTCTCAAAACATTTGCTGATGATGGGGGTCAGAGCAACAGGACGCCAGTCATTTAAACAAGTTATTTTTGATTGTTTTGGAACAGGCACAATGGTGGATGTTTTAAAGCATGTGGGGACCACAGACAAAGAGAGGGAAAGGTTGAAAATGTCCGTAAAACACCAGCCAGCTGGTTCGCGCACGCTCTGATGACGTGGCCCGGAATGCTGTCTGGACCCGCGGCTTTGCGGATATTCACCCGTCGGAAGGATCGGGTTACATCCGCTACAGAGACGGAGAGTAAACTAACCTCTGTAGCTTCAGCCGTGAGAGCTCTCTCCGCGAGGGCGGTGTTATTTCCCTCGAAACGAGCATAAAAAGTATTTAGCTCATCCGGTAGAGAGGCAGCGGTGTTCATGGCGGAGTTTTTATTCCCTTTAAAGTCCGTGATGATGTTAATTCCCTGCCACATGCTTCTAGAGTTGGTGGTGTTAAACTGTCCTTCAATCTTGCTCCTGTACTGGCGTTTTGCTGTTTTGATAGTTTTTCGGAGGGCATAACTGGCTTGTTTATGCTCCTCCGCGTTCCCGGAATTAAAAGCAGATGTCAGCACATTAAGTGCCGCGCGAACATCACTATTGATCCACGGCTTCTGATTCGGATAGATTCGCACAGTTCTGGTCGGAATCACTTCCTCTACACACGTTCTGATGAAACACATTACGCTATCAGCGTAAAGCTCGATGTCGTCATCAGAGGCGGACCGGAACATCTCCCAGTCCGTGTGATCAAAACAGTCCTGTAGCGTAGAGTCTGATTGGTCCGACCAGCACTGGATCGTTCTGAGGGTGGGTGCTTCCTGTTTCAATTTCTGCCTGTAAGCGGGCAGAAGCAGAATGGAAGAGTGGTCCGATTTGCCAAATGGTGGGCGGGGGAGGGATTTGTAGCCATCCCGGAACGGAGAGTAGCAATGATCCAAAACCCGGTCCGCTCGTGTGTTGAAACTAATGTGCTGGTGATATTTTAGTGCGACTGATTTTAAACTGGCTTTATTAAAGTCCCCGGTCACAATGAACGCGGCCTCAGGGTGCGCGGTTTCCTGCTCACTTATAATCCCGTACAGTTCCTTGAGTGCCCGGTCTGTGTCGGCTTGTGGCGGGATGTACACAGCAGTGATAATGATCGCTGTGAATTCCCTCGGTAGCCAGAATGGTCGATACAGAAGCATAAGAAATTCCAGATCAGGAGAACAGAAAGACTTGATGGAATGTACGTTCCTCTGATCACACCAGGATTTGTTGATCATAAAACATACACCACCTCCTCTAGTTTTACCTGAGAGGTCTTTCGCTCTGTCCGCTCGGTGCATGGAGAACCCTGCGGGTTCAATGGCTGAGTCTGGAATCTCCGCAGACATCCAAGTTTCTGTTAGACAGATAATGCAGCAGTCCCTCGTCTCTCTTTGGAAAGAGATCCGCGCTTTCAGCTCGCAGAGCTTGTTATCCAGAGACTGAACATTTCCCAGTAGAATAGTGGGTAGCGGGGGTCAATTTGCGCGGCGTCTTACTCTGATGAGAACGCCGGCTCTGTTTCCCCTTTTCCTCTTGCGTTTCCGCGGCCATGCTGCCCAGACAAAGGGCTCCGCTGGCGTGTTTGTAAACAGTGGGTCGGCATTGAGGAATGTGAAGTCCGGTTTTCGGTGTGAGATCGCTGAACCAATGTCCAAAAGTGTTTGTCTGTCGTAGACAATGAGGCAGACAACATCCAAGACAAAAAAAATAAGAATTGTAAACAAAACAAACAAAACATTGCTATGTTGTGTCGGAGCTCGCAACGCAGCAGCCATACTCGGCGCCATCTTGAGTCCATTTAATGCCATGGAGAATAGCATGAGCCTCCACACGTGCTAGGTCTCCACGGTAACGATATCTGGTACCAAGACGTTAGCAGCAGAAGGACTCGTTTTGTTTTAAATATTATCTGCATTTAGATCCTGCTCTCTTTTTCTTTTTTTGGGGGGGGGGGGGATTTTCTCCCCTTTTCTACACAATTTGACATGTTCAATGCCCAATGTGCTCTAGGTCCTCGTGGTGGCATAGTGACTCGCCTCAATCCGGGTGGCGGAGGACGAATCTCAGTTGCCTCCGCATTTGAAACAGTCAATCCACGCATTTTATCAAGTGGCTTGTTGAGCTCGTTACCGTGGAGACCTAGCACGTGTGGAGGCTCATGCTATTCTCCACGGCATCCACGCACAACTCACCACGCGCCCCACCGAGAGCGAGAACTACATTATAGCGACCACAAGGAGGTTAACCCAACGTGACA
The DNA here is from genome assembly GCF_019703515.2 of Myxocyprinus asiaticus. Lineage (NCBI taxonomy): Eukaryota > Metazoa > Chordata > Actinopteri > Cypriniformes > Catostomidae > Myxocyprinus > Myxocyprinus asiaticus. Next base: position 104,546 of record NW_026249804.1, read on the forward strand.
CTACCCACCCTAGCAACCGGGCCAATTGGTTGCTTAGGAAGCCTGACTGGAGTCACTCAGCATACCCATGTACATTTATGCTGCTTTTATCTGCTTTTTGGACTTTCAAATTTATGGCCAACATTCACTTGAATTGAAAGGACCAACAGAGCTGAGATATTCTTCTAAAAATATTTGTGTTTCTTCTGTAGAAGAAATAAAGTCATACACATCTTGGATGTCATGAGGGTGAGTAAATTATGAGAAAATTTTCATTTTTGTGTGAACTATCCTTTTAATCTTAATAGACAGCACTTTTTTTAATAATGTTGATTACCACAAAAATAATTTCTACTCCTCCTTTGTTTATTAAAAATGTCTGTAGTCACTTTCAATGGAAGTGAATGGGGCTAGTTCATAAATACTAAATGCACTCTGTTTCAAAAGTATAGCTGCGAGACGTAAATGTTATATGTGTTATCATGATTTTGATATCATCAAATCAGGGATTTACTGATGTTACAGCATTTATCAGATTACTGGGTTTACCAGCATTATGTCATCATACAATTATGATCATACAATCATAATATTTTATATAACATGACACAGGGTTAATAAGCAATTTTATCACATGTAAAAATTAAAGTCATGTAAACAGGTATAATGATTATGTCTTGTGGCTATACTTTTGTAACATTATGTTTTAACATTTATGGATTGCCCCCTTTCAGTTCCATTGTAGTGTAACCAAAATGTTTGCATTTTTGTAAAATAAGCGAGGGTTTATTATCTGTTGGTGGTAATCAACATATTGCCACAAATGTTTTTGATGAGCTTAAAGGAATAGTTCACCCAAAAATGAAAATTTGCTGATAATTTACTCACCCTCAGGCCATCCAAGATGTATCTGAGTTTCTTTCTTCATCAAAACAGAATTTAAGACTTAGGATTTCATTTCAGGCCTCCTCCTCTAAACAATGCAAGTGAATGTCCTCCATTTTTTGACAGTCCAAAATGCATATTTAGGGTGCATCAAAATAATCCACACGACTCCAGTTGACAAATAAAGTTCTGCTGAATGCAAACGATTGATTATTTTGAGAAACAAAACATTACTTATATACTTTTTAACAATAAATGTTCGCTTCCGTACATCTCTGTGATGTGCACTCATGAGAGGGATGACGTAAGATCGTTGGTAAGGTCGCACGTCATATGGAGGAGGAGCCAGGAAGTGCGTCATTTTTTCAAGGGGGTGTTCCCGGTATGCAGTGGTTAGTACCTACCAAAAGTGGTCCAAGGAAGGACAACCGGTGAACCGGCGACAGGGTCATGGGTGCCCAAGCTCATTGATGCGTGTGGGGAGCGAAGGCTAGCCGTCTGGTCCGATCCCACAGAAGAGCTACTGTAGCACAAATTGCTGAAAAACTTAATGCTGGCCATGATGGAAAGGTGTCAGAAAACACAGTGCATCGCAGCTTGCTGTGTATGGGGCTGCGTAGCCACAGACCGGTCAGAGTGCCCATGCTGACCCCTGTCCACTGCCGAAAGTGCCTACAATGGGAACGTGAGTTTCAGAACTGAACCATGGAGCAGTGGCCTGGTCTGATGAATCACATTCTTTTTTAGATAATGTGGATGGCCGGGTGCGTGTGCGTCGTTTACCTGGGGAAGAGATGGCAGCAGGGTGCACTATGGGAAGAAGGCAGGCCGGCGGAGGCAGTGTGATGCTCTGGGCAATGTTCTGCTGGAAAACCTTGGGTCCTGGCATTCATGTGGATGTTACTTTGACACGTACTACCTACCTAAAGATTGTTGCAAACCACGTACACCCCTTCATGGCAATGGTATTCCCTGATGGCAGTGGCCTCTTTCAGCAGGATAATGCACCCTGCCACGCTGCAAAAAAATTTCAGGAATGGTTTGAGGAACATGACAAATAGTTCAAGGTGTTGACTTGGCCTCCAAATTCCCCAGATCTCAATCTGATTGAACATCTATGGGATGTGCTGAAAAATCAAGTCCGATCCATGAAAGCCCCACCTCGCAACTTACAGGACTTAAAGGATCTGCTGCTAACGTCTTGGTACCAGATATCACAGGAGACCTTAAGACATCTTGTGGAGTCTATGCCTTGATGGGTCAGAGCTGTTTGGCAGCACGAGGGGGACCTACACGATATTAGTCAGGTGGTTTTAATGTTGTGGCTGATTGGTGTGTGTGTATATATATATATATATATATATATATATATATATATATATATATATATATATATTAGGAGTGTAAAAAAATATTGTATCGTATTGTATTGTATGATACAACACTCAAAATACAATACCATATGTATCTAATGATACTTAAAAAAAACAAGATTGTGCTGCTTTGTTTTAATTACACTATAATGTGTTTTTTTTAAGTATCATTAGATACATATGGTATTGTATTTTGAGTGTTGTATCATACAATACAATACGATACAATATTTTTACACTCCTAATATATATATATATATATATATATATATATATATATATATATATATATATATATATATATATATATATATTAGGAGTGTAAAAAAATATTGTATCGTATTGTATTGTATGATACAACACTCAAAATACAATACCATATGTATCTAATGATACTTAAAAAAAACACATTATAGTGTAATTAAAACAAAGCAGCACAATATTGAGAGCTGTGGAACAGTCTTCTCCCCGGAGAGGTGGCACTGTGCGCTCACAGGAAAATAGAGCAACACACTTACAGTACATAGGCAAGGAGATCAATGGCAAATGCCAAGTAGATTGTACTGTAGCGGTACAGCTTCGATTTTGCCAAACAATGGTGTCATGTCCTGGTACTACAGTACATCAAACATGTTGCCAACATCACCGTGCAAATCGGTGGATTTTTGAAGCAGAAACAGCAGCAGTAAGTTTAACAGCCACCTCTCCCAGCTGACACTGAGCTTGATATAAAAAAAACAGCTTATTCAAAAAACAGAGAACGTAAGAAACCCACAATTACATGAGACTGCTTTTGACTTCGAAATGTAAGCAGGTTTGAGAACAACACTTGTGCACATTTTATAAGCCGGTAATAACACCGGTAAAGTTTACAAGCAAAGTGAAATGGGGAAGAGGGCAAAAAAATTAATTTGTGTGCTGATCATTTTTTGCCCAAGCTGCTAAATAATATTGGATTATGTATATATATCGTAAAACCAGAGGTCAGGTTCCTCTCGAGTTTTTTTTATTTTTTTTTTATTGTTTTCACCACTAAATAACATTGAAAGAAGTTATTTTAATTTGTTCACTGGGGTCTTTCAGAAAACAAGGCTTGATTTTCTATAAAGCTGCTTTGAAATTATGTGTATTGTGAAAAGTGCTATACAAATATACACTATATTGCCAAAAGTATTTGCTCACCCATCCAAATAATTGAATTCAGGTGTTCCAATCACTTCCATGGCCACAGGTGTATAAAATGAAGCACCTTGGCATGCAGACTGCTTCTACAAACATTTGTGAAAGAATGGGCCGCTCTCAGGAGCTCAGTGAATTCCAGCGTGGTACTGTGATAGGATGCCACCTGTGCAACAAGTCCAGTCGTGAAATTTCCTCTCTACTAAATATTCCACAGTCAACTGTCAGTGGTATTATAACAAAGTGGAAGCGATTGGGAATGACAGCAACTCAGCCACGAAGTGGTAGGCCACGTAAAATGACAGAGCGGAGCCAGCGGATGCTGAGGCGCATAGTGCGCAGAGGTTGCCAACTTTCTGCAGAGTCAATCGCTACAGACCTCCAAAGTTCATGTGGCCTTCAGAGTAGCTCAAGAACAGTGTGTAGAGAGCTTCATGGAATGGGTTTCCATGGCCGAGCAGCTGCATCCAAGCCATACATCACCAAGTGCAATGCAAAGCGTCGGATGCAGTGGTGTAAAGCATGCCGCCACTGGACTCTAGAGCAGTGGAGACGCGTTCTCTGGAGTGAAGAATCACGCTTCTCCATCTGGCCATCTGATAGACGAGTCTGGGTTTGGCGGTTGCCAGGAGAACGGTACTTGTCTGACTGCATTGTGCCAACTGTGAAGTTTAGTGGAGGGGGGATTATGGCGTGGGGTTGTTTTTCAGGAGCTGGGCTTGGCCCCTTAGTTCCAGTGAAAGGAAATCTGAATGCTTCAGCATACCAAGAGATTTTGGACAATTCCATGCTCCCAACTTTGTGGGAACAGTTTGGGGATGGCCCCTTCCTGTTCCAACATGACTGTGCACCAGTGCACAAAGCAAGGTCCATAAAGACATGGATGAGCGAGTTTGGTGTGGAAGAACTTGACTGGCCTGCACAGAGTCCTGACCGCAACCTGATAGAGCACCTTTGGGATGAATTAGAGCGAAGACTGCGAGCCAGGCCTTCTCGTCCAACATCAGTGTCTGACCTCACAAATGCGCTTCTGGAAGAATGGTCAAAAATTCCCATAAACACACTCCTAAACCTTGTGGAAAGCCTTCCCAGAAGAGTTGAAGCTGTTATAGCTGCAAAGGGTGGGCCAACGTCATATTAAACACTATGGATTAAGAATGGGATGTCACTTAAGTTCATATGCATCTAAAGGCAGATGAGCGAATACTTTTGGCAATATAGTGTATATGACTAGAGCGTAGACAAACTAATTTTCTCAAGAAAAACATGAAAATAGTGAGATCATATTAGTTTTTCTCAACAATCAAACAAAATAAATGCAGTGCTGTTGTTTAAGTTACTTAGAGCTCTGCTTTTTGTTGCCAATGTCAGACACTTTTGTGGTATTTTTGATTTAAAAGACATTTATGTTGAATTTTGAGTGAAACATTTGTGGGTGCTCGTATCGTATTGTATCTTATCATGACATTTGTGTATCGTTACATGCTTTTATGTGTGTGTATATATATATATATGTATATATTAATGTTTTTTCATATTACAAATGACAAATACGTAGCACTGCTATGCAAAATCAGTTTAGAACAGATATATTTTTCCTTCAATGCTACTACACTGGAAACCTTCCTAACACAGATTGGTATTCAATAACGCAAATCTCAATGACGGTAGTCACCACTCAAGACGTGCAGATGTTGAGAGTTTTGTGATCTTTGTCAGAGGTCAGTGTGTTTTATGTGGGTTGTGGTTGGCTGGAGTGTTTCTTAAGGGAATAACACGCCCAATAAAACGAGGCATTTGAGGTAGTAAAGGCATGCTGTATATGGATGTTTACTAAACATATTTTATTTATTTTAGAATAGACTGTGTTAGGAAGAATTGCTCTGTATGTCTTGCAAATCTGACAGAGATTAAGTGGCTATAACATGGCTGAGCAAAATGCCAGACAATCAATGTCTGTCACTTGACACCTGTCTGCCTGCAGACTATGCTTTTTTTTTTTTTTTTATACTTGAGCATAAATAAGCTACAAAAGGATGACAACAAAATTATAGGCTAATAAAATAGCAAATAACTATCATATCTGTCATGTAAAACTCCATACTTTCTGATTGGATGTACAGTATGAAACTATTGTGCACTATAGGGGAGATGGGGAACTTGTCATAATGGCTTTATCTCAGTAACGATTAGGTTTTAAGTCAAATGTCCAATTACACAATTGCTTTTTTTTTCTCTAGCAGTGATTTTTGTATGTTGGTTTGAAACACCTAGTTCAAATCTTTTTTTTAAATTTCAAAAATTGCCTTTTAAAATTGTACTGCCAAACAAACATTCCAATATCATATTTTATGTATAGCTGTTAGGTATACAACTGAACACAATAAAACCAAACTGCCCTACATTCTGGCAAGAGACAACTATAATGAAGGTAGATTTTAAAGGTTGTTCTGTGTTCTTGGTACAAGTGTATTTGAGAAATGTCAGATCAGTTGTCAAGTGTTTTAAATGTTATACATTTAATTACAATATTTTGCTGTTTCATGATTGTTTACTGTTTAAATTTGGCAGAAAGTCAGCTGTTTAATTGCAGGTTCCATTGTGACAATATACCCCATATAGTGTCACAGTATGTCCCGATATTGGTCAACATACACTGCCGTTCAAAACTTTGGGGTCACTTGCCTGAAATGTTTCTCATGATCTTAAAAATCTTTTGATCTGAAGGTGTATGCTTAAATATTTGAAATTAGTTTTGTAGAAAAAAATATAATTGTGGCAATTTATTAATTTATTTAATTACAAAACAAATTTTACAAAAAAAAAAAAAAGGTTTTGAAATTGATGACTTGGACCGAATAATTAAGAAAAGCAGCCACTAAGTGCCCAGCATATAGATGGGAACTCCTTCAATACTGTTTAAAAAGCATCCCAGGGTGATACCTCAAGAAGTTGGTTGAGAAAATGTCAAGAGTACATGTCTGCAAATTCTAGGCAGAGGGTGACTACTTTGAAGATGCTAAAATATAACATAATTTTGATTTATTTTGGATTTTTTTAGTCACAACTTAATTCCCATAGTTCCGATTCTATTATTCCATAGTTATGATGACTTTACTATTATTCTAAAATGTGAAATAAATAAATAAATAAATAAATAAAAAAATAAAAAATAAAGAATGAATAAGTGACCCTAAACTTTTGAACGGTAGTGTATATTCAGTGAATGGTATCATTTTCCTGGGCAGTAACGGCGAAAATGTTCAATAGCTTTTTGCAGCCAAGACTTTTAAGGTATGTGCCTATACAGAATGTGACTCTCAAAAATAAACCTACATTGAGAAATATTCACTGAAGTAAAATATGTGACAACTAGCCCCAGTCTCTTCTATTTTATGTTTGTTTTATCAAACCGTTCATTACCTTCTTAATTGCATCTCTATTCATGAAAGTTCGTCTGCTTGACCACATGACTAAGCTCAATTTAATATGTTAACAAACAAGTTTCAGATCCACTGCTGGTAGTCAATACAGCTGACATCTCAAGCAGAATTTAAATGAGTCCATGTCACCGGAAAACAGTCTCATCGCGTTTTGCATGATACGTGCGTCTGTGATTAAATTCAACCGGTCAATATGGAGAAGGGATATAGTGTACAGTGTTAGCATCCACAATTTTGAGATTTATAGTACTAGTTTGACTAACATAGCTGCTAAAAGGTGCTACAGAAGATAAACAGGAGAGAGTATAACCGTTTTCTTAATTGGGGTGGAGGTCAGCCACCATCCATTTAACCTGACCATCCCTTGTCAGAGCATCACTCTATTATGATGCCACTCCATTGCCATAGAGATGAGGGCACAAGGCCTCGATCTTTATAGTGAAAAACATCAGGATTGTTTCTGATTCCAAATGCATCAAAATACAGACTTATTCTTTTGTATTTTTTATATATGGTCATGGAAACACCACTGAAGTACTCAGTTTCTGCTTATTTATATAAAGTTTCAGTATCATATGTGTTAGTATCACATCGAAAGAACAAAAAGCACAGTTTTGCCATGGTGTATTTTGGTAACTACGATTTTTGCTTATTGCAATCAGGGCTGTTTCTTAGCAAATGGGGGCCCTAAGCGAATTCCTAGTTTTGAGGCATCCCAACAATCCCAAAAATTAAAAGAAAGAAATACTTTGCTTAATGAAAATTAGGCCTTTTTTTGACCATTTTCTGTAATGTGAAACAACTAATAAATGTCATGAAAATATTTTCACAATGTAAAAAAACAGGCTTCATTTTCCTTAATGCATAATATTTTGATAAATGAACATATCTAATTTGGACCAATACTCAATACTGCAATGGGAAACAATATTTGTCATGAAAATAATGTCACAACGTAAAAAAATAATTTTCTTTATGCAAATTATAATTTCTTTTTTTTTTTTTTTTTTTTTTTATTTTGGGATGCAGTTGTGACCTGGACATGTTTTTGTGAGATTCACCCTAGTACTCCTTCAGTAATACAGTGTTTTGTGATTGACCCTTGTGAGGGACAATTGAGGTGAGCAGCTCGCTGTCCTTCCTGTAACCGTGGCTTCATTTCTCCTTTGTGTGACAGGTGAGGGCCAGTGCTATCGCCCAAGATGCCGACCAGAATTATGACTATGCATCCAACAGTGTGATCCTGCATTTGGACGTAGGAGACGAGGTGTGTGTGCAGCTGGATGGAGGGAAAGTCCATGGAGGAAACACCAACAAATACAGCACATTCTCTGGCTTCCTCATCTATGCTGACTGACCTGCTCAGTTTCTCCATGATCCTGCTCTATGCACGCACACTGAGATGTACTGTGTATAAACACACACACACATAGAAGTACATACACACACTAAACAGGCTTAAAAGAAATGGACATGGTTAAATACTTAGTAGAAGGGCTCCACAGACATGATGGCACCAAGACAGCTATTACCTTCATAAAGCAAGCAAATTTCTGGTACACCGTTCGTATGTGTGTAAATTATCAGCATTATAACCTTATATAAACTTAAATTAAAATGCCTATAAATTATGTCTATATCTATCCTGGACAGTAACATGCTCATATGTTCATCAGTCACATGTACTTGTTAGTGTATTTGTTAAATGAATCTTTCCATACTGTGTGTCTCATTCAAAACAACATATTCATGGCAATGAAACTGCATTCGAAGTCTTTTGAAATTCTGCACTCTCTATAGAATTTGCATTTACACATGGCTGGGCTTGGGACAAAATCAGTTTTTAAATGTACTTTTCACTAACTAGACGGTCAAATAGTGTAACACATATGTAGCTCAATATAGCCACGTATAAATGCGTGCACACGCTGTGCAGGGCTAGTGATTAAGTCCTCTTGTTCAATTTGTTTGTCTTAAAGTGACTGTTTTGTCTGTCTGTGTGGAATTAGAAATACAACTTGTACACGTGGATACGCAAGAGTGTAATCGAACACACAATGGCTCGCCACAGCCACACACATGGATTTCCAATAGCTCTAAAGAACATGGTCCAGACCGAAACATTAATATATTGATTTAGACTGATAAGACTCTTCAATTCAAACCAATGCAACTACTCAATAATATGAGACTTTAGTTTAATAAGCCAAATATGTTTTATCCACATAATTAAACTGTACTTTTAAGATGGAAAATTTACTTTTATGAGGGAAAATCCCCTCTGGAGAAGTTAAATATATGAAAGCAAATTTATGCATGCCTACCCTTAACAACTCAAAGAATAGATTACAGTGTAAACAATCTCTTCGCTGGTTTGAAATTGAAAATGTAAATTATTTGACACTGAAATATTAATTTAATATCACAGTCTCAAAATAAACAAACCATATTGCACATAATAAATGTATGTTAATGTACCCATATATTAATTTACATGAATATACCTGCTCAATTGATTCAAATTTCAGCATGCAAAGTATTAATATATAGGTTTATTAATTTATTCTTTAAGAGAAAGAAGGTCAGTACTATTGAAATTGTAAGAAATGAAGTTGCATTGCTTTTTTTTTATCATTAAAAGAGAATATATTTAAAGTGTAACACTGATACATCTCATTACAATTTAAGATAAGAAACATGGAGGTCAATATACTGACCTGTCAATTTCACATAAAAATGGCATACGTTCTGAAATACCGTGTTTTAGAATTATATATACACACACACACACACACACACACACACACACACACTACCGGTCAAAAGTTTTGAAACACTTATCCTTTCTTATAATTTCTTTTCTAAGAAATTTTAGAATAATAGTAAAGTCATCAAAACTATGGAATAACATAAATGTAACTATGGGAATTATGTTGTGACTAAACAAAATCCAAAATAAATAAAAACTGTGTTATATTTGAGTCACCCTTTGCCTAGAATTTGCAGACATGTACTCTTGACATTTTCTCAACCAACTTCTTGAGGTATCACCCTGGGATGCTTTTTAAACAGTATTGAAGGAGTTCCCATCTATGCTGGGCACTTATTGGCTGCTTTTCTTTATTATTTGGTCCAACTCATCAATTTCAAAATCTTTTTTTAATTTTTTATTACATTTTAGTTTATTGATAAGAAAATAAATGAATATGGTGGCACAATTATACTTTTGTCTACAAAACTAATTTCAAATATTTAAGCATACACCTTCAAATCAAAAGATTTTTAAGATCATGAGAAACATTTCAGTCAAGTGTTTCAAAACTTGTTCGGTAGTGTATATATGCACAACAGTTAGTTCCGGTCCTCAAGTCTGATTGGACGAGAGACGTTCCATGAATACTGATGGTCTCACACCATCAGCATTCGGACGCTTCACTGTTTGTATCACTCTGCTTGTGTTCATGCCATCTAAACTAAACTGTAAGAGCAGTGCATATGTGTTAAGAGCTATCTGTCTCTTTACATTTAATATTGTGGCATTACGTATTTTAGCCAGCAGGTGGAGGCAAAAGACCATTTTTGTGTGTAATATAAGCCAGTTGGTGACGTGAAGTGAGTCAGCATCAGTCAGTGTTTTCATTCATCACCATTACGTGATCGCTCATATTACTACTACACTACTAAAGCCAGGAAATAGCTTTAAATGACTTTAGACTAACAACTTAAGCATTAAGGCTCATCACAACAGACTGATTAATTACACAAACTCAAGGTGCTTACCTCTTACCAGATTTTCCACACTGGAGAGGACATACTGTTCAAAATGGTTGAGGAGTTTACGATTTCTATAGTGAAAGACTCTTGTGCACTGGCTACTGCAAAAAATGGAGGAACACCCCCACTTGAATGGCTGTTTTTCCACTGAGAAAATAGAATGAATTTCACCAAATTGACATTCTCTTCAGAAAGTTGACTAACACACTAAAGCATCATCAACAGGTGATCGCACACGCTCCATCTCTCTCTCTCTCTCTCTCTCTCTCTCACACACACACACACACACACACACATCCTTGTTTCTCCAAAAACATGTGAGAAACAGCTCAAGCCGTGATATTATAAGTTCTAAAATCTGTACATTATTCATTATTCCAAACTTTTGGCCAACAGTGTTTGTGTGTGTGTGTGTGTGTGTGTGTGTCTATATATATATATATATATATATATATATATATATATATATATATATATATATATATATATATATATAATGATAATAGTAAAGTCATCAAAACTATGGAATAACATAAATGGAACTATGGGAATTATGTTGTGACTAAACAAAATCCAAAATAAATCAAAACTGTGTTATATTTTAGCATCTTCAAAGTAGTCGCCCTTTGCCTAGAATTTGCAGACATGTACTCTTGACATTTTCTCTACCAACTTCTTGAGGTATCACCCTGGGTTGCTTTTTAAACAGTATTGAAGGAGTTCCCATCTATGTTGGGCACTTATTGGCTGCTTTTCTTTATTATTTGGTCCAAGTCATCAATTACAAAAACTTTTTTTTTATTTTATTAAATTTTAGTTTTATAATGAAATAAATTAATATGGTGGCACAATTATATTTTTGTCTACAAAACTAATTTCAAACATTTAAGCATATGCCTTCAGATCAAAAGATTTTTACCGGTAGTGTATATATATTCCTGTAGTATCAGGCCCAGAAATATATATTAGAGTCTATTGCTATTTTATGAGAATAGTGAAAAGGTTAAAGTGTAGAAATTATACACTAGACATAATCTCAGAATAGTGTGTATACACATTTAAAACACAAACTAAATTTTAGTTATGATCTAATGAAGTGGTTTTTGGCACAAGTAAAGCCATGTGCAAATACACGGAGATACAGGTATACAGATAACATGTCAAAACATAAAAAAGCATTCCATATTCATACAAAATCAATAAATAATATTCAAATATCTTTGCCTTGTTTTTGTTAAACTCGTTGACAAACTGACTTTAAAGGAATATTCTTGATTCAATACAAGTTAAGCTCAATCGACAGTATTTGTGACGTAATATTGATTACCACAAAAATTTATTTTGACTCATCCCTCGTTTTCTTTAAAAAAGCACAAATCTGGGTTACAGTGAGGCACTTACAATGGAAGTGAATGAGGTAAACATTAAAATACTCACTATTTCAAAAGTATAGCCACAAAACATAAACAATATGCATGTTAACATGATTTTAGTGTGATAAAATCACTTACTAACCTTTTCTCGGTAAAGTTATAGCCAACTTTACAACTTTGCTGCCCCCAATCGGGCTGGAGGGTACAGGATACCGGTAAGAATCAAGGGGAGTACACACCAAGCCTTGGTGGACACGGATTGTAACCAGACCACTCTCCACCAATGCTTGGTTCAACATGAGGCTCTGGGCACAGCTAAAATGGTGAGGTGTGTGCATGGGGATATTCACAACTACCCTGTGGTGACCCTTGTGATTAAATTCTGGGGAACAAAACATAGAGTGGAGGCCGCGGTTATTTCCTGCCTCACCCATCCACTGATTTTGGGGACTAATTGGCCTGAATTTAGAAATGTATTAAAGGGAATATGCGCAGATGGGTCCTGCACAAAAGCGATGAGATGTGAAATGTGCGATGCTCTGGCAGGGGAGGAGGAGCCGGGGCCATCTTCATCAGCTCCACGTCAGGATGAAGTGAGGGGGAGAGGCTGCAGCCCCTCCCATCCTCGGGGGATTTCCCGAAGGGGATTTCCCTTTGGAGCAGTCGCGAGACGAAACCCTCAAGCATGCCTTCGACCAAGTGAGAGTGATCGATGGTCAACAACTCCAGCCGAATGTCGCACTTTCGTATCCCTGTTTCGCAATTATAAATGAGTGGTTGTATAGAGTGACGCAGGATGCTCAAACAAAGGAAGATACAACCCAGCTCTTAATACCGTGGAGCCTCCGGGAAATGGTGTTCCAGGCGACTCATTATAATCCTATGGCGGGTCACTTAGGGGAAAGAAAGACACTGAACTGACTAATAGCCCGTTTTTATTGGCCGGGCATTAGCGGCGATGTTCGCAGGTGGTGTGCAGCATGCCGTGAATGTCAGTTGGTGAATCCACCGGCCACCCCAAAAGCACAATTTCGCCCCTTTCCACTGATCGAGGTCTCCTTCGAGAAAATTGGCATGGAACTTGTTGGGCCATTAGAGCGGTCAACACACGGACATCGCTTTGTATTAGTCCTAGTGGACTATGCAACACGATATCCGGAAGCAGTGCCTCTGTGCAACATCTCAGCATGCAGTGTTGCGGAGGCACTTTTCAAAATAATCTCCCGGGTGGGGATTCCGAAAGAAATCCTCACCGATCAGGGCACAACCTTTATGTCACGGACACTATGCGAGCTTTATGAATTATTGGGTATTAAGTCAATTCACACCAGCGTTTACCATCCACAGACAGATGGCCTGGTGGAGCGATTCAATAAATCCCTTAAGAATATGATTCTTAAGTTCATGCACGAGGATGCTAGGAATTGGGACAAATGGCTCGATCCCCTGTTATTTGCAGTACGATAGGTCCCGCAAGCCTCCACGGGTTTTCCCCATTCGAGCTGCTATATGGCCGGTGCCCACGTGGCGTGATTGATGTCATACGCGAAGCTTGGGAGGAGGGACCTTCAAACAGTAAGAATGAAATTCAAAATGTTCTTGATCTTAGAGCAAAACTCCACACCCTGGGGCAACTAACACAGGAGAATTTGCTCCAAGCTCAAGAATGACAGAGCCGACTGTATAACAAGGGAACTTGGCTAAGGGAATTTGCACCGGGAGATAAGGTACTCATATTACTCCCCACATCGAGCTCCAAATTACTTGCCAAGTGGCAAGGACCCTTTGAGTTCACACGACGAGTGGGGGATCTCGATTATGAGGTAAAGTGAATCGATAGAGAGGGCACACGTCAAATGTGGAATGATGGAGGGATGCAGCCCCTGTGACATTTTCCGGAGAGGGCGGTGGTAAACACAAAATACAATCACGTCACCCCGAGACCACCTCTTACCGTACCAACTTGCAGTGGTTGCCAAACTACAACAAGAATTCACAGATGTGTTTTCCCCTCTACCGGGTCACAAGAACCTCATCCAACACCACATCGACACCGAGCCGGGGTGGTGGTACGTACCCGTCCCTACCAATTACCCAAACATAAAAAAGAAAAAAAATTGTTTGGGAAGAATTGGATGCAATGCTCGATATGGGAGTAATAAAGGAATCCCAAAGCGACTGGTCCAGCCCAGTTGTTCTGGTACATAAGAGCGACGGGTCTGTACGGTTCTGTGTGGATCATAAAAAAGTCAACACGGTTTCTAAATTTGATGCCTACCCAGTGCCTCGTATTGATGAGTTGCTCCATCGGTTGGACACTGCTCGTTTTTACTCGACACTGGATTTGACAAAGGGTTATTGGCAGATCCCCTTGACACCAATTTCCCATGAAAAAAACGGCTTTCTCCACTCCGTTCGGATTACACCAATTTGTGACACTTCTGTTTGGTTTGTTTGGGGCCCCGGCCACGTTTCAGCGCCTTATGGACCGAATCCTCAGACTGCATTCGGCTTATGCTGCTACCTATTTGGATGACATCATCATTTATAATAATGATTGGCAGCGGCATATGCAACATCTGAGGGTGGTTCTGAGGTCGCTGCGAAGGGCGGGGCTCACAGCAAACCCTAAGAAGTGCGCGATTGGGCGGGTGAAGGTATGGTATCTGGGGTTCCACTTGGGCCACGGGCAGGTGTATCCCCAAATTGACAAGATGGCGGTGATTGCGACCTGCCCGAGACCCAAGACCAAAAAGGGGGTGAGATAGTTCCTGGGGCTGGCTGGCTATTATAGGAGATTTGTGCCTAACTATTCGGATGTCGCCAGCCCGCTGACTGATCTCACTAAAAGGGAGCTCCAGACCCGGTCCAGTGGATGGAGCATTGCCACCAGGCGTTTACACAGGTTAAAGCCGCACTTTGCGGAGGGCCACTTTTACATGCACCTAATTTCTCTCTCCCTTTTTTATTGCAGATGGACGCTTCAGACAGGGGGCTGGGGGCCGTACTCTCGCAGGTGGTGGAGTGGGAGGAGAGCCCGGTGATGTACATCAGCCGCAAGCTCTCCTTGAGGGAAACAAAGTACAGCACCGTAGAAAAGGAGTGTCTGGCCATCAAGTGGGCAGTCCTCACTCTCCGTTACTACCTGCTGGGGTGGGTCTTCACTCTCTGCTCAGATCATGCCCCACTCCAATGGCTCCACCGCATGAAGGTTACCAACGCGTGGATCATCAAGGTGGTCTACAGACCCGGAGCGTAGATGGCTGTCGCCAACTTCCTGTCCAGAAATGGGGAGGGAAGTGGTAGGCAGTCCGGATGTCTCCCCTGCCCGAGTCGGGTGGTGGGGATATGTGGCAGCGGGGGCGTGGTCGAGTGTCTGTTGAGAGAGCGGTAAGGGTGCATACACCTGAGCCAAATTATGACTAACACCTGTCTCTAATTGTAGTATGACTGGGGAGAGTGGCATAAAAGGACCATGCCAGCACCAGATCGAGAGAGAGAGACTGGGTCGAGAACTTTACTGTGAAGCTGATGAGTTATTGTGAAGCTGTAAACCAGAGAAGTGGTCAATTAAAATTTCCCTACCTGTGTTTGAAGAATCCAGTTCCCTGTGTCCTTCCTTGTTACAGTGGTAATTAACAGTCACAAATGCTGTCGACTGAGAAATATTTAAGCCAAAATATTTCAACACGAAGTAGGTAAATGCTGTTTTGTCTACAAATACACAATCATTAAAGGCAAGATTTAAATCACAAAAATATTTTTTTCCATTGTTCTAAAAATAAAAATGTATCAGGTTTAAATCAGTATAAATAAAGAAAGCTTCTTCAGATTGTTGTGTGCATGTGCTACAATACAGATTTATCCTCTACTATAAACACTGGAGTCAGAGATGTGTTTACCAGGCATGACACCATTACGTAGGAAATGAAAAAGGAAAACAGGCAAAACAAGAACCCTATTATCTGATTTTTGGGCGATACATGTGCATGTCAGTGCTAAAACGATGGGAGAAACCTTTAATTAAAAGTGAGAGGTAATGACATTCTGGCCTTAAAGCTTTGGTGAATCTTTAGCCCTTTGGGAAAATCTGTAGGATCGCAGCGTGTCCGCCAACCTCCTCATGCTCTCCTGCCAGATTCCAGTTGAAAGTTAATTGGACGTGGAGAGGTCTGAGGCAGCCTGCGCTGAGCCCCATTAGTGATTCCCCTGTCGAATGCAGAGCCACGAGGATCACACACTCACAAATAGGCAGATTAAAATAATCAATGCACTTCACTTGCCTCCAACACATTCACAAAAGTGCACACAGGACCAAACCTGCATGCACATACACACTCAAGTACACACATCCACACAAAATGAATTAATGGAGGACCTATTCACCATTGGTGTATGATACTTGGCTCTCACTCCGAGAGTGTATGTGCTGTCTAATGAAGGGGGAATAGTTCTGACTGGTGGTGGACGGATAGAGAAAAGGTCAGTGAGCTGTTGATGGGCTCCTCTTGGCACACAATAGGGGTATTTCAACAGCCATACACCCAAATATACCTTTTTTCATCAACAGATCTTCTTTTACTATATATAATAATTCTAAACATTATATACGTATATACATTGGCGGCCAAAAGTTTGGAATAATGTACAGATTTTGCTGTTTTGGAAGGAAATTGGTACTTTAATTCACCAAAGTGGCATTCAACTGATCACGAAGTATAGTCACAGGACATTACTGATGTAAAAAAAAGCACCATTATTATTTGAAAAAAAGTCATTTGATCAAATCTAGACAGGCCCCATTTCCAGCAGCCATCACTCCAACACCTTATCCTTGAGTAATCATGCTAAATTGCTAATTTGGTACTAGAAAATCACTTGCCATTATATCAAACACAGTTGGAAGCTATTTGGATCATTAAATTAAGCTTAACATTGTCTTTGTGTTTGTTTTTGAGTTGCCTCAATATGCAATAGACTGGCATGTCTTAAGGTCGATATTAGGTCAAAAATGGCAAAAAAGAAACAGCTTTCTTTAGAAACTTGTCAGTCAATCATTGTTTTGAGGAATGAAGGCTATACAATGCTTGAAATTGACAAAAAACTGAAGATTTCATACAAAGGTGTACACTACAGTCTTCAAAGACAAAGGACAACTGGCTCTAACAAGGACAAAAAGAGATTTGGAAGGCCCAGATGCACAAATAAACAAGAGGATAAGTACATCAGAGTCTCTAGTTTGAGAAATACAATGCATCCGGAAAGTATTCACAGCGCTTCACTTTTTCCACATTTTGTTATATTATAGCCTTATTCCAAAATGGATTAAATTAATTATTTTCCTCAAAATTCTACAAACAATACCCCATAATGGCAACGTGAAAGAAGTTTGTTTGAAATCTTTGCAAATTTATTAAAAATAAAAAAATAAAAAAATCACATGTATATAAGTATTCACAGCCTTTGCCATGACACTCAAAATTGTGCTCAGGTGCATCCTGTTTCCACTGATCATCCTTGAGATGTTTCTACAACTTGATTGGAGTCCACCTGTGGTAAATTCAGTTGATTGGACATGATTTGGAAAGGCACACACCTGTCTATATAAGGTCCCACAGTTAACAGTGCATGTCAGAGTACAAACCAAGCCATGAAGTCCAATGAATTGTCTGTAGACCTCCGAGACAGGATTGTATCGAGGCACAGATCTGGGGAAGGGTACAGAAAAATTTCTGCAGCATTGAAGGTCCCAATGAGCACAGTGGCCATCATCCGTAAATGGAAGAAGTTTGGAACCACCAGGACTCTTCCTAGAGCTGGCCGCCTGGCCAAACTGAGCGATCGGGGGAGAAGGGCCTTAGTCAGGGAGGTGACCATGAACCCGATGGTCACTCTGACAGAGCTCCAGCATTTCTTTGTGGAGAGAGGAGAACCTTCCAGAAGAACAACCATCTTTGCAGCACTCCACCAATCAGGCCTGTATGGTGGAGTGGCCAGACGGAAGCTACTCCTCAAGGCACATGACAGCCCGCCTGGAGTTTGCCAAAAGGCACCTGAAGGACTCTCAGACCATGAGAAACAAAGATTGAACTCTTTGGCCTGAATGGCAAGCATCATGTCTGGAGGAAACCAGGCACCACTCATCACCTGGCCAATACCATCCCTACAGTGAAGCATGGTGGTGGCAGCATCATGCTGTGGAGATGTTTTTCAGCGGCAGGAACTGGGAGACTAGTCAGGATCGAGGGAAAGATGAATGCAGCAATGTACAGAGACATCCTTGGGGACCTCAGACTGGGGCGAAGGTTCGTCTTCCAACAGGACAACGACCCTAAGCACACAGCCAAGATAACAAAGGAGTGGCTCCGGGACAACTCTGTGAATGTCCTTGAGTGGCCCAGCCAGAGCCCAGACTTGAACCTGATTGAACATGTCTGGAGAGATCTGAAAATGGCTGTGCACCGACACTCCCCATCCAACCTGATGGAGCTTGAGAGGTCCTGCAAAGAAGAATGGGAGAAACTGCCCCAAAATAGGTGTGCCAAGCTTGTAGCATCATACTCAAAAAGACTTGAGGCTGTAATTGGTGCCAAAGATGCTTCAACAAAGTATTGAGCAAAGGCTGTGAATACTTATGTTCATGTGATTTTTTTTTCTTTTTTTTTCTTTTTTTTGTTTGTAGAAGCAGTCTGCATGCCAAGGTGCTTCATTTTATACACCTGTGGCCATGGAAGTGATTGGAACACCTGAATTCAATTATTTGGATGGGTGAGCGAATACTTTTGGCAATAGTGTATATATAATGTTTATAACAGTATTAGGAATCATTAATATTTTTCATAATACAGGTGTCATGCTTTTTTTGTATGAATTACCCCCCCCCCCCCAACTTCATGTAACCATGTTTTAATGTTTGAGATATATTGATTGTTTTTCTTCATCAAATCAAATGCCACTTTATTATTGTTACAAAATGCAAGAATAGCTGTAAATGATTTTTAGATAAGCCAGACTAGATAAAATGTCATGGTTGTACCAATGAGCAGGTTCCTAAAAACCACAATGCCCATCTCATAGAGATTTGCCCTTAAAACCAATTGAGACAAATTAGTCTCAAATGTAATGAACATCTTAGTGCCAACAATGCTTATCTTTAATTTAAGTTGCTGACCTAAATCCAATAGCAATCATTTGTATTGCTTTAGTCAGACTGCAAATGAATTTCAGCAATTTGCTCTAATTTCTCTTCAGACAGCTTTGTTTTATAATTAACTACAATAAATTAAGGAACAGAAGAGTTTGCAGCTTTCATCAAGTATTGGAAAATGAACAAGTGAATGATGCCATCTATCTGCACATATGTGTCCTGCAAAGAGAGGAGAGGCAAGCTCAACAAGGGGGGAAACCCACACACTGTGGATAGGAACTATGAGACATTAACAAGGCTATATAACAACATTTTTACACTGTAAAACAGCAGTTCATTAAACATAAGAAATATAAGGGTGTTTCTTCATCTTCGGGCACTTTGGACTTCTAAAAAAGTAAAGTCTCAAAACATTTTTCACACTCTTTGGGCAATTTGTCTACTAACAATGTCGAGCAGTGTATGTACATGCATCACGGGAGATTTATGCCATTTTTTCTTAAAGTACCACCACACCTCAAATTCTGTATTGTGTTTAATAGATTTCCGTGGAGGAAATGATGGAGATGAAAATTAAAATGTTAACGCTTTTTAAATAAAACGGACTACTATTTTGTCTTGCTAACAGGGACTAAAAACGAATCAAGGAATGAAAATGAAAACCGATAACGTACAAACTTTTGCAGAATGTAACCGAAAACGGGAACAAAGCCCCTTCCAATCGTTCGAGTGAAAACAATACTTTTTAATGCTAGTAACTGGTTAATTTTGTTCCAATAATTTTCATGAAACCAAAGTGTTTATCTCAGTACATTTTCGGAATAACATCACGTCATGTTGGCCCCCCCCCCCCCCCCAAAAAAATATCTTTATAGTTGAACATGATAAGCATATGCTTTGATCCTGAAGGAAAAAGCTGCATCACACATAGCCTTCCGTGACATGCTATAGACCTTTTTTAACAACTATATATAATTACTACATATACATGCACATGAAACCAGATGCAAAAAATAAATAAAAATATTAGAGGTAAAACGAACATTTCTCAATGGTTTCAGGTATTCTTCCAATTGTTGTTAGATATGATGCATTAATAAATTTTTGATTCTGCTAGGTTTTGACTGAGAGCAGTAGACCCTGTGATTGAAATTAAAGGAGTTAATTTTTTATTTAGGCCTTACTTAGTGATATGTTCAGCGTCATATGGCTTATTACAGCTAAACAGTCAAGAGCAATAA